>NW_026054897.1:255357-327958 GCF_022478755.1 Daldinia loculata
TCTTCCGGCGCGTCCTCCCCCCCCCCCCGCCCCCCGCGCCCCCCCCCCCCCCGCCCCCGCCCCCCGCCCCCCCCCCCCGCCCCCGCCCCCCCCCGCCCCCCCCCCCCCCCCCCAACGAAAGAAGAGAAGGGGATAGGAAAGGAGGAGGAAGAAACTTGGGGCTTTCGCACGGTGATGGTGGTGGCGGTGATGATGATTGTAACTAGCTAGCATATGACTTAGTTGCGCTACATGTGTAGGCAGAGACATACATGCAGATGAAGAGAGAGCATTTCCCAAGACACGCATACGCAGTTCGTCACTTGAGTCTCGTGATTTCGCGCACACGCCCGCCCTGTCTCTCTTTTTACTACACCCTCAGATAGGTTGGGGGGCGCATGTGAGCAGCTGTCAGCAAGCAAAGCAGATCTCCCGGTGTCAGACGTCACGCCATAGCGCCTCATGCCCCCAAGAACACATACACACACACACTGGGTTAGCCTAGTATGTTTAGTACTAGCATATTATACCTAGCTATATGTATTATATCTCGGATGCCTACTAGTGTAAACCAGATGTAGGCCACACACACACACACACACACAACACCACCACCACCACCACCACTGCTGTTCATCGACCAGCCGGCGGGAAGGAACCTTCCCACCCACCCCTAATCTTTCCTCCCGCCCTCCATCGTTAGTAAATACCGTTCCGTAATGGAGGGCGTGAGGCACAGCCACATCTTTCCCTTGCTACCTATCATTCGGTAGATACCTTACCTACCTTGCCGTAGATGCTAGAGGGAGCCTCTCGGAACACATACACACATACACACATACATACATACATACATGGATACCCTCTCTATAGGGCCTGAAGTGTAACTCCACGTACGTCCCCATAGGATATATCTCTCTCAACTTCAATATATGCCCCTAGTTTATATGTATGCAAGGCATATGTTGTGAGAGTAATTACAAAGATTCGTATAGCTTTGCCTCTGTCGTTCGTGGACCCCCACCCCCCGCGCATTTCCTAAATAGGGAGGAAGAATGAACTGTTGTCAGCAGCGCAGCCCGCCACGAGATTCTGCGTACGTTAGGTACTATCGAATCTTCTTCAAACAGGTCTGATACGTAATGAGAAGTAGATCATATCTCAGGGCCTCAACAAATCATTACATACGTACCTACGTAACGGGACATAAAAAAAAAACAAGGATAGGACAGATCGCTTAGTGGAGAGGAACGAGGAAATCAGTAAACCAGGGTCTACTGCTGCTGACTCTGGCTGTATCTACGGAATACCTAACCTAATCTATCCAGCTATAGCTAGCTAGGCAGCTGTCAGTGATAGCCTAAGCCAAGAAGTCGTAATACATGGTTTGCGTACATAGGCCTACATAGTAAAAGCAATGTGCATATCTTGTCATCTTGTTTTTACTTGCTCTTTTCTCTTTAGCTTCTTTTGCCTTTCGCAAAGGTCTAGGCCGATTGGAGCAAAGTCTGGTTCGTCCATTCATCGTTTGTCCCACTACTCCTCGGCCGACTAACGCTATCACACCCAACATCTAGAATGATCGTCACTGCAGAGTCGAGGCGTATAGTACGTAGCTAGCTAGCGCTTCCTCACCTTCGCCGGTCACCTTTGCTCGGTATGTCAGACCCACTGAAGATGATAAGATCTACCGTAGCCTAGAGCGCTAGCTACGGTAGATACCCGGGTTGTGTCAGCAGACTCGCTTTCCCCTTGGTTCACCCATTGTTCAAGTACGTATGGTCGGTTTTTGACAGCTTTAAACAAAGCTGCCGGCAAGTCGTCTGACCACCGTGAACAGCCTTCCGGACGAACCGAGGCTGCTGGTTGGCAGATTTATGCTCAGCTCGTGCTGCTAAGATTCGACGGCACGAACTATGAGGGAAGCCGCCTGATGTGGAGCCGGGAAATCTAGATGATTTCCGTAGTACTATGTATGTAGATCGTATGGTAAGCATGGAGTCGCCCCCCCCTTCACAGGGAAATGTCAATCAAGCCAGGCCTGCTAGTAGCGCTCCATTGGTTCGATCAATCAAGCAACCAATTCATGATCTCAGTACCCCAATCCAATTCATTGGCAGATGAGGACTCCGGGATCCGAGATCTTCCGCCGGCGCAACATCGACACTAGAGCAGGGTCCCTAGCGATGTAGAGCGGACCCGCAGGTAGCGCTGCTTTGGCGGCGGCGCGTAGAGATAGGCATCCCGCGGAGGTAGTATACAAACGTATGAAGATGATGAGGTGGCGCTCTCCGAAGCCCGATATTTTAGCTTCTTCTTCGCGGGTTCTAGTAGGTTTTGGATCTGCTAGCCAGGGGTACATTTTGGGGGAATGGCTCCGTGATTCGAGACTTACATCGAGAACAGAAGGGCGCTCGGGGTTCATTCCTGATCTATAACTAACCTACGCCCCTGTTCTGCAACTCTGCGTGCAGCAGGCCGACCATTGCATCAGAATCGCGGGCTTGGCCGCATCGGCGGGTTCCAGAAGTTCACCTGGCTGCCGATTGGCCTACCCGGAACCCTAGCATTATTCGGATCACGAAAGCCTACTGGGCAGGGAGTCGGCGATCGATCAGAGTTTGGGGGGTAAAAGTTTATAGACTCTCGCCGGTTGCCCTGAATCAACTTTAGCGAGGTGACAGGAGTTGGGGACTCGTATCCTCGAAGAGCTAATACCCGCGATGCGGATATGTAACGTCAAGTGTAGTACTGTAGTACTGTAGTACTTTGTTGTTGCGTTTGGAATCATCTCGGGACTTGAGGATTCGGTTACAATCGTTAGTCGTTCCAGTTCCAGTTCTACGTAGGAATATGTAACATCGTCTTTCTCATGCACCGCCCCGCCTCGCTTGAGTAGACTGGAGATAGCAAAGACTCCGTGGACAACGGCCTGTCAAACCCACATATTTTCATGATAAATAGGTACTTGTATAAGACTTCCTCAACTTGTACGGTAGATGATAGATGGTAGATGGTCGATGATAAATGATAGATGGGAAATATTAAAAGCACCTCACAACTATACACAACGCCAAGCCCAGCCAGCATGGGTTGATGTAGCAAGAAGCTGCCCCGCAAGGCTCGTATCAATTTACCCTTGAAGAAGAAAAAAGAATAAGTGGCAGGTAGTTTTACTCATCCTAAAGGCTAACGAATTTTCACCTTAGTATTGGAGAATCGCGATATGAAGCTGCTGTACGTACCTAAAAAAGCATGTGGGGGAAAGACGAAAGATGAAAGACGGGCAGCCAGCTTTTAGCTGCTTTGATCAGCTAGAATGCACGTGCATACTAGACTCTAGATAAGATAAGAAACAATGTTCTTTCTTATCTTATCATTAAGTGGTATCAACGCTGCATCGTAAGAAATTTTGGAGCATTTTACAATATGCTGCATTATTCCTAGTGAAACAAGAAAGCGAACGAACAAGCATTGAATCTCAGCGCGCATCAGCTATACCTCGTAAGCTGGCGAATCCTTTCATACGACGTATATCATATAATTGAATAAGTCAAAATACCATACCTGATAACGCCATGGGTCGTGATCTTCAGAAGCGCAAGAGACGTTCTTCTCGCCCCGCCATCCGCCAGCCTTCATCGACGTTGAGATCGAAGCGCCTGTTGAATCCGCTGGGGAATGACTTGGTAGCTAAGAGCTGGTAAGGACTCTCTATACCTCATATATAATCCACCCTCTAGTCGCATACCGAAATGAAGGTAAAAAAGAATTACCGGAGCTAAGACAATATCGCGATACAGGAATAAGAAAGAAACCGCAACGCAGAACTACCGCCGTCTCGGCCTCGTGTCCCGCCTGAAAGCGCCTACCGGTGGCGTAGAACCCAATCTCGCGTCAAAGAAACTGCAAGGACGAGCTACGAAGCCTGTCGATCCTTTCGCCATCAGCCAACCCACCCGCGCTGTTATTAGCGAGGTGCGCGTGGAGCGGGACGAGAACGGCAAGATTATACGCGTACTCGACGGTTCAAAGCGGAAAGAAAATCCGCTAAATGATCCCCTCAACGGCCTCGACTCGGATGATGATGACGATGAGGACGAAGATGAGGAAGAAGAAGGTGAAGAGTGGAGTGGAATCGAGGACGCGAATGGACAGGATGATATGATCATTTCGCAGCTCGAGGACGAAGCCAACAGGCCTATAGTTAAGAAGCCACGAACCCTGACCAAAAGGGAGACTGAGTGGTTACAGAGCCTTGTGGACAAACATGGAGATGATACTAAGGCTATGTCGAGGGATCGCAAGTTGAATCCGATGCAGCAGACAGAGGCGGATATCGCTAGGAGGATTAAGAAATGGAGGGGTTCCTCGTCGACTTAAAAAAAGGGGAAAGGGACTCTAACCCGGTGGATGGAGTTTTCTGCATTGCAAGGAGTTATGGATCTTAGTATTTTGACTGGCTAAGAAGTTAGCCCTCGGTATATACTTGAAAAAGCATAGGCTATCTTGCCGTCGTTCACATCTAGATACTTAGGCATACATAGGTATTGACCGAAACAATAGAGTGAACCTGTGGAATAGCTATATAAAGCCAATATTTACCCTTCCCTGCAAGATCTATCTGCACACTATGCTATCAGAACATAAAACATAAACGCAACAATCGTGGGCACTACCCTGATATCCCATAGTACCACAATGAAATAGGTATCCGGAACACCGATCACCGTCGTGAAGTCTTTTGTACTGGCCAGCCACCCTGTCCCAAACAACTCTTATCCTATGTACCTAGGTAGTTTGAACTTTCCCAAGGTCCTCGTCAGCTCCTAAACGCATCCTCGGAAACACGAAATCGTTACGCCGACATAAAACACTTTAATGCAACGTCCGGTCGTAGTTCGCGCTGGGGAATTGCACCGGCCTATCGTCGTCGTACTCCTCTGCCGCGGGTGGGGCGTATATGTGAGGCCTGGATGTTTGAGAACCGTAGGGGTCACCGTATAGATCGCTGTGCGCTGGCGATGTGCTGTGTGTTCGGTAGGTATCGAAGGGGTTCTCGAGAGGAGCCGGGGACGTGCTGTGTGGTCTGTACGCCGTATCGTTGTCAAATCGTCCACCGAACGAATCCGGGTCGTAAGGACCGTCATGGTGATCATCCTCGTGATGATCGTCCATCTGCACCGGCGCATATGCTTCTTCGTCGTGCGGCGCCATCGAGAAAGCTGCCTTGTCCGGGTCGATGTTCTGGCTAGTCCCGATGTTTTCGTAACCGGGTAGACTCTCAGTACGCTGATAATATCTCAGGGTGTATACGCTAACGGCTGTCGTTGCAGCCCAAGCTAACCTATGCTAACAGTTAGTGGAAGATGCTCAGGTAGACTATGGTGTTAACTAGATGCTTACGTTTCGAAGAAGGCGATTCCAACAATAGCCTTGCTAACGGAGCAACCTTGCCCGCACGAGTTGGCAGTATTGTAGGCGGCCTGACTAGCGAAAGCAGATAGCCAGAAGATGGCGAAAATAGTGTCGGTAACGACCATTACATGCGGCTGGGCAGCCTTTCGAGTTCGCTCAAACCGTGGCGCCAAAGCTAAATATATCCAAGCCGGGATAGATAAAAAACACTGTTACCATAGATCTTGTAAGTAGCTGTATGTTTAAATTTTTCTTTTCCGTAAAGGATGTAGTAAAAGGAGACCTCCTACGTACCAGTCCAAATGGCCAGCCATTATTGCCGTTAATTATCGAACTATCGGCTCGAAACAAGACGATCTCGAGGATGAATATGACTATAGCGAGGACGCCTTGGAAGATGTGGAGGCCAAGTTTGGTGTTGGGCACCTTATCTGGGTTGACGTCTAACTTCTCGAACAATGCCATTTTTAATGGCTAGGCTAAGTTCTGCAGGCCGAAAGTCAATATGTCGATTTTGGAGTAACTAGAAGGTTTACGATGGAAGGTTTGCCGAGCATCTAGAAGATTTCGGATTGGAAAAATTGAGGTAGTGCGACAAGAAGCTTACAGGACGGAAACAGCCAAGCAGGCTACGTCGTATTTTAGGGGCGGCGGTTGCGGCTGATGACGATGTCGAAACGTAAAATGACAAGGGCTTGAAGAGGTTTCAACTTTCAACTCGGATACGGGTAGTTGAGTTGATGTCGCGCCAGCTTAGGTAGTTAGCCTTGATTCAAATAACTATATCTAAATTGTCAAACTTGTCAAATTTCTTTTCAAAAAAAAAAAAAAAAAAAAAAAAGGGGAGGACTGGAGACAATGTAAAGTTCCAAAATTGTGGCCGGGTCGATGAAATGTTATGATAATGTATCTAAATGTTTTTGTGTTTATGCGGTATGCCTACCTAGCAACACATGCATGTACTAATGGACCTTAGCTGACATCAAATGACCCTCGCGCTGATGAATAGCGATTGCGTGTAATGTACTAGAGGGCCCAAGCACCTGGCGGGCCTTTTTCGCTGTGCTCAAAGGGCGTCAAAAATCTGGGACAAGTTAAAAAGGCTGGGACAGATAGTGTTTACTATATAGAATGTATGGGCTGCATTAACATTTTCAACCATTTTTCAGGTTAATAAAACCTTTAACTTAACGAATTTTATAGTTATAAAAAGTCTTTTAATATTAAAAAATTCTTTGAAAAATAATAGAAATTTTAATATAAGTTGCATGTTTATAACTGTAATATTAATTAAGTTATAGTTATTATAATATAATATTTTTTAAAAAATATATGGGATGTGTAATTTTTTTAAACCTTTTTTTTTAAAAAACAATTTAAAAAAGTTTATTTTTTTTAAAAGATTGAAAAAAATATTTTTAAATAAAATATAATATTTCGAATATATATTGTATTAAAAGTTTCTTTTTATCTATTTTATTTAATCATATATAAATTTTTAAAGTATGCATTTTATGTGGAAAACACGTATTTTTGTTGCCAAGCCTGTCCCAGCCTTTTTGACCCTCTAGTAATAGTGAGGGTCCCGGGGGGGAAGGGGGGTATTCTATTTTAAGCTCAGCCACAGTGAACTGCTGTTTTTACTCATTAGCGAACGTAAACACAGCCTACCTATGGGCGCCACGATAGACTAAGCTCTGAGCCACTATCTTCACAAGGGCTCTCTATATTAGCGCTATTCTCTAGGGATGCGAATTTTATTATACGACTAGCGTATAATACCGTATAATATTATATAATATCGCATAATTGATCAATTATGCGCATAATCGGAAACGGCCTCTTTTTATCCGATACGCTAGTACTAAATCGGAATAACAATAGTAATGAAGCATCGTGTTTAAGGCTACAATTAGTCAAATGTTTCCGTAGGTTATGTAAACCTAACCCAACACATAACTCCCTTTTACAATGCTTGCATGCGGCCCTTTTTTGATTAGAGTTGCCTTGATCGATTTCCTCGAATTGGCTAAATGTGAGGACATGTTTAGGTCGCATTTTGGCCTGAATTGTTGATTTTAAAGGCCAAAATAAGTGTTGTTGTGGTTGGAAAAATATATTGTGATTACATAATTATTCAATTATATGATGCGTATTATACGCATACTACGCATTATACGTATAATACCGCATAATTGATGAATTATGCGCATAATTCGCATCCCTACTATTCTCACTGGACAACTGACGAGACCTCCGCGAAACCGGAACTAAAAATGCATAAACGGGTCCACGGCCTATCTTACTCTCCGTAGAGTGTTGGCCGACACTCTACGGAGAGCAATATCACCCTGGCCGGTCTATGCAAAATACCACCCACCGACGAGAGCCAATCAGAGTTTGTTTAACACAAATCTTCGCTGGACGTTGACTGAGGCTGGAGACGCTGAGACAGAACTGCAAGAGACAATAACGACGTGATTGTGTCTAATCTGGGTCAGATACCGACTTAGAAATTATGTTGGACTCGCAAGAGTTGCTGCGTGGGGCCGAAGGCGTAGATATCAGGTATAAAGACGTCCATGAGAAGCTGCTATTAGTCCCTCCTAGGTCCGAAGATTAACTGGCTGACGGAGCTGATCCCTGAGGAGGGAGAGGCCGTGCTGCTGCAAGTCGAGATGGACACGAGGAAGAGGTTGGCGCTGACCTGGCTGAACCATCCGAGGCCGAGCCTAAAAGGTGCGTGGCTATTCTATCGGCTTGCAGTCGCCGAGCTGAAGCGATCGTTCCTCTACGAGATCATGTGGCTGTCCTTTTACTACACGTTTGGCATCACGAGCCTCGTCGTCACATGGACCATCCTGCCATTGCGCCGGTAGAAGAAGCTCCTGCCGCGGGGCCTGCTGTATATGCCCCTGTCCTTAGCGGAGGGAACAGTGCTGGATCTGGTTATAAGAAGGGTTCGGAGATTCGTTTGGGTCTGGTGGATTAGATTACGCTGAGTAAGGGGAACTCAGTTCTTACTTGTATAACTGCAGGTGAAATCAGCAAAGCCATCAAACCCACGGCCGGGCCCACAGCCCTTATAAAAGATTTCTGCCACAAGACTTTGTAACAAACCTTATTCTTTCCTTAACTTGGCCCGAAGCATGTTAGACTTTTCCAATGTTCTAGGTGATTTGCCACGGTTTCAGTTGCAAATCATAAACTGCTCGGCAAAGGCCTGACCTAAACATGCCTGCCTCCCGTCCTACCTGTGGCTTCTCCTCCTTCTACCAAGAAACTCAACTTAGCAGCCAACATCCATCACTTTGCTCCTAAATTGCACTTCTAGTCCCTCTGAAAAAACAGCCCAGGAACCTCATCAATCGATTCCCGTGCATAAGACATAATACAAACAACTACGCACTCTTCGTTGTGCCTGGCCCGACACCACTACTATCATCAACAAAATCCGCTTAAAACCTTCCCAAACACTAGATCCTCTCTATCGGGCCAAGCTCTGTGCAAGTCACCATTCTCGCTAGAAGCTCACACTCTCAACCCACTCCGGCACATACCAAGGTATGCATCCAGGCCCAAAGCTCATAAGCACAATAACATTTAGTGACTGAAAACTAAGGGGAAAAGTGCGCATACGGGCAGAGTACATCAAGCTTCTTGCATACCTTCCCCAGGTGCCTCGTCCAGCTCGCTATATCACCTCTCCAGGTGCCCGGCCGCTGAGAGACAATGCTATTGCGAGATCGCAACAGTCGTCGAGCTCTCGATGATACAACGCAGAATCCACTGGTCACTACTATCTTTGCCAAATCAAAAGACTGGTCACTTCGAGTCAGAGAGTGGTGCACATCGTCGTACCGCACCTGTGATGTAGGCGAACACGAACCAAAATGGGTATCCGCTCGGCGATCCAACCTTACAAACTGCGCATTCTACCGACTGCCAGAGGAGCTGGTATTGCTGATCCTGGGCGACTTGGATAATGCAACAAAAGGTATCGCCCAGCGTACCTGTGGACTATTCATGAGAATCATGTTTGATCCGATACTAGACTGCAGGACGCCTAGATGGTGGAAGCGTGGATATTCAGCGCTATTCTACGTTACGCCTCTGCAGCCTCAACTTGTACTACCGGACCGGCATCTCTTGGATCGGGACCGATTCTGTAATGATTGTCTCAAGTTCCGAGAGGATGGGAGATACGATAACGCTATAAAGGCGCTGCAGAGTACTCTCTGGTGCTCCTACTGTAACGAGTCTCATAAGCGTCCCCTGTTCTCATTACGGCAGAGAGCAGCCTCCCCGGCGACACGAGTCTGTGTTTTGGCCGAAGGAAGGGCACAGATCTGCAATCACGAGTCTATAGGATCCAGTTGGCTCATGGATCCGAAGCCCATCCCTTCAACCAAGGCGCCACACCAACTATGCCGACACCCCGATCATTACCTGTCTTGGTATACCTGGTGGAAACTCTCATGGGCAAACCCTTTTGAGTACGAGCTCATCATACATGGAAAGCCTCATTTGAATCTTTTCTTCCACTATACCGGCTCTCCTGGAATCAGTTCTCAAGCAACAATCCTCTTGTTCAAGCTTCACCACCAGACTCCTGTGACCCGGGCGTTCTTACAGGAACGACTGATAGCAAATGCACATATACTGGGGAAAATGCTCTGTCCACATATCACGGTCGACGACGGGCAGCTGCTACTACCATTCTGCCCGGACCGTTGCGCGTGCTTCGACACTATGCGATGGAATAATCATCGTTGTACCACTTACAAAAACCACTGCTGCGGCTGTACCGCCGCCGATTTCCGGGGCCGAGTAGGATATTTCCTACCAACATCTTCACTTCATCAACACGACTATAAATGTAGCGTTTGCGATGCTATTTATAGCTGGCGTCGCCATGGCTCGGCTGTTACTATCACGATACACGCTCTGAGGCGGTTCAACATTCATCACTCAGGCCGCCTGCGTAAAGGTTATCCGCCACGATCTTGCTGGGAATGTAAGATTCATCCTGAGTCTTGGGGGATCTTAGAGGACGATGAACTCCGCCATGTTGCGTGGTGCGACGATATATTCTGCGCATCCCGGTGGAGATGGGTACAGCTATCGCAGCTATTATTAGACGTATAGGCCAGTAATGATATAGAGTATTAGGTTGCCTAGGTATCTAACATCTATTTTTTTCTTTTGAAGACATGCTTCGGAATCTTCCAACCCAGGTTAATTATGGTGGACTTTGGCCATCTGCCGACTGGGTCTTGACCTAGTATCTTTGTGGATAGTGCAACGCAGTGTGCCGGCTGCGTTATAGCTGCATCTCCGACTTCGCGCTGTAGACACAAGTGTCCACAGCCTTTTACAGGCCGACTCCAAAGACTCCAAAACAGAAGCCAGCCACTCGAGAATACAAGCTGGCTGCCAAAACAGTGCCTCTGCGTAAGAAGATAGCAGAGACCTCTATACAGCTCGATTTATATCCGCCCACGCTCTAGAAGCTACTTCTAGGGGTCTAGGTGTGTCTAGCAGGTAGGAGCTGCTTACGCTCACATCATCGACGGATCGGCACATTCTGCCGACCAGGCGCCTGGGGCGCAAGCCTGTACAGAGTTGATAATTTGCGTCTAGCTCTTTCGGCTTTCGCTGAATATACGATTGATATCTACGACATGCGGGATAAGGATATCGCCTTCTGATCTATAAAGCTTTTTTTATTAAGGAGTCGGTATAGTAGTTACTCTGGAGTCGTGACTGCCGAGGTTTTGGTTGTAGTGCTCGACGAGACGTATAGGGTGTATGTAGTCCCGTGTAGAGGATCTATGATACGATAGCTGTAGAGACAGATCGAGCGTAAAGCTTACGTCTAAGGTAGCTCAAGATCGAATAGATAAGAGTACCTGATAAGGTAACGGCTCCTATCAGTACACGAAACTAATAACATCCTTAACTAGGTCAATCCGGTACCCCAAACCCTGATTCCTACTTCAATACCTAATAACAGTACTTACATCGCTATTTCTAACTACAGGTCACCTTTGCCCATATTCAGCGTCATTCTCGTCTGCGCGCCCGTTCACTTCGAAGTACTACCCTTGACCGCGCACTCCTCGGTCACGCCACCTACCGTAGCGTTGCTGTGCCCGAATGCCTGCCCATAAGCAAGGTATTGCTTACGTCGTGCGACTCTAAAGGCTAAAATTACGATCAGCAACAATAATTACTACTAGGACAGCCGTATGGCTATGTTGGCCGAGTGAGTACTAAGAAAGTTACTCAACAAGAGAGATTATCCGACGACAGAGGAGACTCACATAAATAGGTTAGTTACTAAGAAATATTTTATTCCCGAGAGGCTTTTTTACCCAGAGAGAGGGCTACCGAGAGAGTCACCGCCGAGAAAGAGTGACTGCCATAACGAGAGACTATTGCAAGGAGAGGGTTGACCGGTGAAAAGGTGAAAGGTTAGTTGTTGAGCGGGAGATGCTTCTAACTGAGAAGAGATCTTGAGTACATAGGGGGGTTGTCTGCCGAGAAGATTGATTGCCGAGAAGGAGGAGCTCGCAAGAGAGGTTGTTTGCCAAGAGAGGTCTCGCTGTTAAGAGGGCTTGGTTGTCGAAAATGGAGTAGCTGCCAAGATGGTCGTACGCCAAGAGATGTGACTTCTAAGAGGATTAACCACCGCCCGAAATTCGTGTTTTGAGAGAGCACTGTTGCCAAAAGAGAATAGCTGCCAAAAGAGACTATTTGCTAGAGTAATCGCTCCCAAGAATGATTGCCGCCAAGAGGGAGTTTTTGTCGTGATTGGCTGCCAATGGGGATGTTTGCTGCCAAAAGGGAGTAGCCGCCAAGAACGTTGACCGCTGAGAGGGAGAAACCGTTATGAGGGATAGCTATCGCGACGGAGTGACTATCAACAGACGCTGTTCACCCAGAGAGGATTGGTTTCTGGGAGGGGAAGCTGTCAATTGGGAGAGGGTTTGCCGCCGCTCGAGCTTGGTGCTCAGAGGGAGCACCGTTGCTGTTAAAGAGCAGTCGAAAAGAGGGTTCGCTGCCAAAAGTATTGGGTACCGAGCAGGAGTAGCTGCCGAGAGAACTCAGCTGCTGGCTGGTGTCACTTGCAGCGCATTGCTGCGATACACTGACATCGGGTTTACACTGATCTCTTGAGAGAACCAAGTGAAGGTCTGATCTTTGCTATCCGCCAAATATGATGATGGCGGACCCACCGGTTAATGCACATGAGTGTGCAATGCAGGGTACGCTGATGATGAGCGTCTGACCCGTCAGACCGATGCCCGGCCCGGTCAGGGTCTCGCCCCCCGACCGGGTGCCGATGTCAGGTATGCGACTAGCTCCGCCTCTGGCGGGTTTTATTTACGTGAGTTTTCTCCCACGACAATCTCTCTAATCGGAGCTGCGGCCCCGACGCGCTGACGCTTGTGTCGGCGCCATGTAGCTCGGACCGGCGGCCGAGTGGGAGCGGGCGGGAGCGGGCGGGAGGGTTGCGGCCGGAGGAGGAGAAGAGGAGGTCATAGTAGCGGCTGTAGCGGCAGCGGCGGGAGGGCATCGGCACCGGCACCGGCCAATTTCGAGTTCGGCCCGGAGGCTACGCAGCTCGTCCCGGAGGGCGGCGTTTCCGGCGGCGATGGCCTCGGCGTTATCGTTGCTGGCCTTCGTAATAGCGGCGGCAATTGTATCGGCGGCGGTAGTTACAGCGGCGGCAATTGTATCGGCCGCATTGTTTGAGGCATTAGTGAGGTTTACCACACCGTCGGCAATGTTGCCTATAATGGGCCTGTTGATTTAAGATTAGTTACCCCGAAAGCCTTTGAGCACAAGCTTCTAAGTAAGGTAAGGTAGGTTATACATACGAGCGGAACGCCAGGTAGGCCACCACGGCGGTGATGAAGCCGACGGCGAAGGTTATGGCTGGTTGCACCCAAACCGACCAGTAATGCTCATGGTTATCTGCCATCTTGGTGACAGAAACGGCAGAAGAGAAAAGACAAGGCAAAAACAGCGAAAATCGGTTCTCAAAACAGCGAAAACTCAGTACCATCGAGTCTAGAAAACCAGGAGAAGGGAACAGGAAGAGAGAGGACGAGGACAAGACAAGAAAAGGACAAGCAGAAGACACGTACAGAACTCTTTGAGCATAGAGGAAGGACGCATGGTATCATTTCAGTAGCCATTCTTTCCTAAAGTCTACAGGAGTATTGGGATACAGCATTGTTTAGGAAGGAATAGGGGGGGTCCAGGAAGCGTACGAACGTTAGGTTACAGTTCAACCCACCTTCCTTCACTTCTCTCGGTTACAAAACGTCCAAGAAGCTCTTTCCTTAGACATTCTTTTTGAATACTACCCAATGTTGGCAGTTCTCATCTGGCTTTCCCAGACTTGGAGGACTAGAGACGCCGCCGGCGAGAGACGAAGACAAGCCAAGGCAGACAGCAGACAGATAGCAGACGACATAGTCATTTCGAGCATTCTAAACCGACACTCATGTTCTTCCAGAGGAAAACAAATCTATCACAACGGAATAGCTAGACAATCTAGCGGTTCATGGTATTATAACACCGTGATCTCAAGCGCTCTGTCAAATCCAAGGAAGGCACGTACTGGGCAACCCTACTTATCTGGGACAACTTGGCTGGCATCTCGGGGACTTGGGCTTCCATGGAACCTTCTATAACACAACCTCAAGCATCAGTTATCCCGCAAATGAGACCTCTTGCTTTAGGTTATCATCATCGATATTTCAGCTCTGCCCACACTTTTAGTATAAGCCATTCGTCGCAGGTGGGTCGAACATGAGCTAATGACAAAGTTAGGCAACCACAGTCCAAAGTAAACAAACGGATTCAGGGGTAAAAACGAGCCCGGTCATAACCCTTACCCTGTATGTAGGGATCGCGACAAGATCTAGAGTTCATTGACAGCTGTGTGAAATAAGTTAATGACATCGTTCTCCCTAACGTATGGAAAAGGGAGAGGCTAGTTATCCTAAGCTGAAGATGGCTACCAAATGTAGAGGAACTAAGTCACTATATACTCAGGAGAGCGAGCAGGTGAGCAGCCTGAGCCAGGCCTGAGGGAGGTAGACATGGCAACTTTAACTAACGATGTTAGAATATCTGTGAGGTCACATTTCGTCTGTGACTCCCTTCCAAATCTAACGTCTTGCAACAAGTCCTATATGACTTGACGTTGCGTGATAGCAGCCCAGCCAAGCAGAATAGTAACAGTGGTTGGAATCGAGACAGCACGATAGGTTTTGAATCCAAGAGGCTAATCCACAGTTAGGATTAGCAGAGCAAATACGGTAGCTAAGAACGTAGCTAGAAGGAATGTTATAGTCATAACAGCGAGAGTCTTTATCGACGAAGTATCGCATTTTGTGGCCTCGGCAAGTCGGATAGTTACCGCTATATCTTTCCGGGCAATGAGGTGAAATATCTGTGCGGAAAGTGTTAGGGAAGCGAGTTACGTCAAAGTTACGACCTTATACTTATTCTTTTTGCGTTTCACTTACAATAGTTATTTGGTTCTCTATACGCTTCTTCTTTACGATAGCAATATTTTCCTTACTCTCGACCCTTTAGAGAATGCAGCAGGTGATGTCGGCAACTCCCTTGTAGAGAGCTAACTGTAGGTGAGAGAAGTACTCTATCAGAAACTCAAAGAATTGTTTTAATATATTGATACGTATCTAAATCTAACCGATTGTGTTACTAATGCCTATAGCGTCCTTAGACAGTTCACTTAGACATTCGCTTCCCTCCCTATTATCAATCGTTTGTAATCATTTTATACACTTTTGTTTCTTTCCGTAATGGATAGTTGCTACGTCTTTGATCCTTTAAGTACCTAGGTACCGTCCGATGTGCGCATCCCATCGTTTCCCGAGCAACTGGCCGAGTTTGGGTCTAAATTCTCTAGCGTTTAACATCAAGAGTTAAGTACGAAGTACCTATGTACCTACCTACCTAGGTTAGGTACCTAGGTACCTATGTAATCTAGTTACGTTACTTCTAACTTTTGAAGTATTGATGCATGTTAAGTTTTACAGTTAAATCTCCCTAATACAGGTATACAAAATAAATATATATAACTGTCTATTGAACTAAAACCTGCATTGTATACAGTTACCTTGTTAGCATCCGTGTCAAAATGCACCATAGCTACCTGGGTGCAAGTTCCCGATAAGGCGCACGCTAGTTGCCGATGCTCGGGGAAGGTATTGAGCTATTTAGCATCTAAATCCCGACTATAGCATAATATAGCATAACTCTTAAATCCGAGTCGATTTCGCCATCTTGATATTCCCGTTTTGAGTAATCAGAGTAAACATCTCACCGCCGTCTAGCTTTAACCTCGTTCCCCCTCATTGCTAATAGATGCGATTTATTCAATTCTTATAACAGCAAGTCCAACGACTTTTAAATACCTAATCGACACATCCTCTGAATAAGTGGAAGTGCCGCTCTGACCTATGCGAAAGGGTTGCTGTCATGGCGGCTGATGACATCTCCGTTCAGCACGTTCCGCACGTTCCGCCAGTCTCGGTGAACGGAAACTCCCTCGTCCAGAGCGACGAAAGGACGCCGTTACTGAGAAATCAGAATGAGAATGATGTCTCGGCTGAGGAGTCTCCGCTAATCAACAACGACGAAGAGCAGATCATCATCGTCGAAGAAGTGAAAGGATTTAAGCTGTGGCTCATCCTCTTTACCTGCTGGATAGGCGTGTTTCTCGGCGCCATTGATTCTACCATCATTGCCACCCTCTCAGCACCCATTTCTAGCGAGTTCCGATCCTTGAGTTTATTATCATGGCTCGCAACTGCTTACTTCATCTCAAATGCTGCCTGCCAACCCATCTCCGGAAGGCTGACGGATATCTTCGGGAGAGGCCCCGGCCTCGTGTTTAGCAATATCTTCTTTGCTCTCGGCAATTTAATTTGTGGTCTTGCGCAGGACCAAAGCGGTATGATCTTTGGACGAGTTGTCGCTGGCATTGGAGGCGGCGGCCTTATGTCCATATCCACTTTTCTGGGTACCGATCTCGTCCCCCTACGGAACCGAGGAGTCATCCAGGGGATCGGTAATATATGCTACGGAGCCGGGGCCATGCTAGGTGGTGTCTTTGGTGGTATAGTCAATGACAACTCTTCTTGGGGCTGGCGTCTGGCTTTCTTGATCCAGGTTCCACTTGTTCTAGTCTCGGCGTGTCTAGTTGCCTATCTTGTCCGCATACCACCCAAAGTATCAGAGAAGTCATACCTAGCTCGCATCGACTTCACAGGTGTATTATCACTCATTGTATTTCTGGTCCTGCTGCTGCTTGGCTTGAACGCCGGTGGAAATTTGGTCCCATGGATCCATCCCCTACCGCTAACGACTTTGCCGCTTTCGCTAGTAGCATTTGTTGCTTTCATTCTCTGGGAATCCCGTGCTAAACAACCGATCATCCCGGTGCGCCTCCTTCTAGATCGGACAGTCTTCACGGCCTGTATGACGAACTTGCTAGGCATGATGGTAAACATGATGGCTCTCTTTTACGTCCCTCTTTACATGCAGTCTCGCGGAAGTTCTTCGACAGATTCTGGGGTAGTAATCCTTTTTGCACCTATCGGAATATCTATCTGTTCTATTGGAAGCGGGCTTATTATGAGGAAAACCGGTCGATATGGTACGTATGAGAGAACTCTGTCCTGGGGCTTCGAGTCCCTGCTCCTCATATTTACTTCCGATTTGTCTTGTGTCTAGTGCTTTATTCGGTGTATATACTAACCGTGGAGCAGTAAGTTCTTAATCAATTCTAGATTTGGCATCGTATGCATCATTCCCTTTTTAGATGTGGCGAGGCATCTCGAGTTACCTATCTAATATCTGCCCCTATTCCAAATCGAGACGTTCATAGTAAGCAATTTTTGGGGTTTCCGTAGAAGGCTAATCTTGCAATAGTTGGCCTTAGGTATCTTTGCTGTATTACTTCAGGTCGCCTCTGTCGTCATCCTCACAACTCTCGATGAGGATTCTCCAGGATGGCACCTAATGATTGCGTTCCTACTTCTTGGTTCCGGCCAGGGGGGCATGCTTACTATCACGCTTCTAGCTTGTTTAGCAGCCGTAGACCACTCCCACCAAGCTGTAGTTACTTCTGCTACTTATGCATTTCGATCTGTCGGTGGAACGGTCGGCGTTACGATCGCATCGACCATCTATCAAAATGTACTTAAAACTGAGCTATGGGGGCGATTTGGCGACCTTCCTGGGGCAGCGGAAGAGATTCATAGAATCAGAGATGATTTAGACGAGTTGAAGCACCTCCCCGACGGCTGGTATGACGGTGTCATAGCGTCATTTATGGAAGCCTTCAGGAGTGTGTGGCTTACAATGTTAGGGCTGGTGCTTCTGGAGCTTGTTTGCATCTCTCTAATGAAGCAGCACAAGCTACATTCAACTTTATCTCGCAGTGAGAGGGAATAGATGCTCGCACATGGACAACTGCTCTTATTATGAACACTATCTACGGGTAGTGCGCGATAACGACTAGTCAAGCAGTCTTTGATTATGCATAACGAGAGTGAAAAATATTCTATGTGGAAGAATAACTAGAAACTAGAAATAAAAAGATCATAAAGGTTCATCTCAAGATGACCTCAAGTTCGCTACATTATACTATATATTCGTAAAAACTATCAAACTCTTCCGACCTAAAAACCTATATTGCATAACAGTAAGCCTTTGGTCATTGATACTATCATGCTTATCTTACCTTTCTTGCCGCAACCCCTTTTCACCACTCATTTCCGTCATCCCCTCATCATATATATAATCATCCTCCGGTAGCAGACTACAGCTTAGCCCCTCCCCATAGCAACGCCATCTTCTTAGGTCATATCGTAACTACATAGGTAAGTTCGATAGGAACGTGGAGAGCACAGCGAAGTATGCATTAAGGCTGACGAGCATAGGCACCGTACGGGGTTCAAAGGCCAGTATGACAAGGGCGAAAACGGCGGAGGAGACGGTAACAACGGTCAAGTATTCCGCGCGCGACCAGTTCGTCTCTAAAAATAGGATTGCGATGGGCAACAGCGAGAGCGACAGACTGCCAACTGCAAGAAAAACCTTGAGTAATAACCGGAAGGGCCGCAAGCTATAGGTCATGTGTGGGCCGTCAGGAGGGATGGAGGAAGGAAGAGTAGATCGGCTGAAAAAGCGACAGAGGTGCTTCAGTGGTTTCTTTAGGAAGATGTTAGTTTGGCAGGTGAATTGAGAGGGACCAATGGAAGGGAAGTGGGAAAGGGGAAAGGGGAAGTTGATGAATCCAACTTGCCATGAACCAGCGATCGTTTACATAGTACAGCAAGGATTCGAACCGCCGGAAAAACGCATCTGGCTCGGTACTAACGAAATCGTCGATGTAGCGCATAAATGCGCACGCCTGATCATTAAGTCCCTGGTGACGCCGTGCAATTTCAAAGTGCGCCTCGTGTGCGCTCCGAGACACGCGCGGAAGCCTCTTGATATCGCGCTGCAGGAGAAGAAGCTGTACTGAGGAGACATCCAGCATTAGCCTGTGCGCTTTTAACTTCTATTCTGGAACTTACGGTATTCTTTAAGTAGAATCCTAGCGGTCGTGATCATATTCTCCCTCTGCGTCGCACGATCGATCTCGTCCAAGTTTGACCCTGGACATTGTAGCGGCAGATGTCCGACCCCTTGACGGCAGCGGGTGATGAATTGCTCGCGGTCAAAAGGAAGCGACCATAGGGGTTCTCTACCCTCTTTTGCGTCCTCGCAGTTCATCTCGTCTAGTTCATTCTCGATGACGGAGAGTTTGAGTTCGTAAGACGTGAGTAGGTAGTGCGTCAGGGGGTCGAAGCCCCTATGGCTGTTATGGTTGCCAAAATACATCTGCTGCGACGCTATTTTAGGCCAGCCACGAGGCGAGTAGTTCACTTAATCCTGTTATTGGGGAGTTTTCCCACGGGAAATCGCATCTGGCAATTCGACTTACCGACGTCTTCGTCAGTATAGAAGCTATCCTCCTCTAAGCCGGCTGCTCTCTTGGCTAAGACGTAGGGATTAATTAAAGAAATATGTGGCTAATATCAGGTTATACATGTCAACATACCAGTTGAAATCCTTTCGTATATGCTAGGATGTAATTGCGGCTTATAAGGGGTAGTTGGAGTTTGGCGGGCAATGTTGTTGTGCAATTGCATGTTGTTCAGCGGAAGTGCCGGGACAGCACCGGATGAGTTGGCCATGATGAGGAAAATTACTTAGATATGCTGCTCTGTATTCCATACTTCTGCCAACATTGCGTTGCTCTCTCTGATATTTATATGCGGGGCATGAGGTTCACCGCCTGGCCCTGTTGGACATATCGTCACATCGATCGTCGATACGGGCACTGGTAAGAGCATTCACAACTTTCCAGTATGCTTGAATACCCAATTTAGCCCCCGAAGTGGTTGGAAAATTGGCCAGTATCTCGAGGAGGGTGTAGCGCGATTTGATCTCAAGAGAAGATGCTTCAACGCCGTGCGCTTAAAGTGCGAGTCGCGATAGAGCGGTGAGGATGGGGGCAGATATCGGTGGAAGCCTCGTCAATATACTACGCTAAATCCTTCACTTGAAGGTGCTTAGTTCTTAACATAAAAGCGGTAAACTGAGGATGAACCAATTAAATATAGCGTGCTACCGAAGGAGTGCAGCACTTTAAAATGTTTGAGCTAACATCTACTCCTCTTGGCAAATTATCGGTTGATACCGATCTTGTGTGGATTAGAATACCTATCAAGGCAACCTCTTAGAGACGACATTGGAATCGTGTAAACCAGGCTTCTGGTACGAGGGCAACATGGAAGCCACCTGGCGTAGAACCTAGATGGCTTCATTACCGTTTCTAGCGTTAGGCATCAAAGCCAAGCGTCTCATTGACGTATGTTCTTATGAATACGGCTGAGAGCCTCGATCACCAACATCGTGGCTATGGATATGACGGACAGAAGATCAAGAGGCTGAGTTTTATGCATCAAAGTACCCACATACCTAGGTAGGTAGATACCGTATCGCTCGAGGCTCTCCCGAGATCTACTTGATATAGAAGCTGCTACTAATAAGGGGTAAAATAGGCTCTTTTCCTAAAAGTCGTCAGTTTAAGTATAATAAGCTTACCCCTATATGATAAATATGAGTTAGTTTCGTCAGTATTGGTGGGGCTTTTACTCTTGAGCTTGCCATCAATACCCACGACTGTGTCTTTGATTCCAAAGAACATAGTCGTTGATCTGTAGCGTAATAGGAAGTTCACCTATTACGCTTTAGATCGACCCTATAGCTAGCGAGTGATGACCTTTTACATAGGAAGCTGCTATGCCTTGTTTGAATTACCGATAACTAAGTATATTCCACGAATATGAATGATATTAATAGAACGTAGTCATGCCATCTCTCCTGCGGGGGGCACTTCGGTATAAACGGGAATTTCCAACGTGGCTTCGAGGGATACCGAAGTGTCTCGAATCTCAAGCCAATGAGGTATGTCAGGATACACAATCGCGGATTTATCGACTATAACGCGCAGGAGAAATAAATGCGATCAAAAGTATAATGTTATTGAAATCCAAGAGACTCGAAGTAGTAAATACCTCCTAGGCGAATAGGAATTCCTTTATTACTATAGCTTATTCGTATTAACCCCGTCCAATCACGAAACGGCCGATAGAACTCCGATGATGGTACCAACGACAGACCACGAGAAGAGAAAAGTGGATGAAATTGGATGCATGTCACAGGGGGCATCTTGCTTGCAGTGAGACATTATGATACACAATGGTTGAGCATCCTACTCGATAGAAATTACTCGCCCCGCCTTCCTTCCGAGTATCTAGATTGGAATAAGACCTAATCATCTCCCACTCCCACTTTGACATAGGTTTTTTTTATACCTGAATGTCATTCTTAAAAAGCACCATGGCCAGACTAGAATGCAGCCGGCCCATCTTTCACCAAGTCTCGCCCTCTTCTGGCCAGTCTCAATATGACGAAAGATAGCTCATGAGCATTATAAAAGCAGTAAGACCAAAGTTCATTATTATTAAACTGGCTTCGAGATATACTGACTGTCTCTTCCGCTTACGCAGCGAGTATTGGTTCGGTGACGAAGAGATTCATATAAAGCTCTTAGCCTTTCCTTCGAGATTGGTTAGACTATATGCATCTGGCTGGATGAGGAATGTTGGAAAAAGGATGGGAGGTCATGCGCGTGGCGCCAACACTCTCAAGAGGGACGTATGATTGGCAAACGTACGTGCAGCGCAGGTGACAGTCTATGGGGGCTGTCGTTCGGGTATATCGCCAGACTTTTAACCAAGCCCGGGTTTCGGATGAACGGTTCTCTGCACCCCGCATTTGAATTATCGTGGCCGCTTCATGCCCCCCTTTTTTCCGGCATGGTGTTGATGCTCGGGTCCACCCAAATCGGTCCGTACCGACCAGCTATTGCCAATTTCCGACAACCACAGCTTTGGATTCTTACTCTGTCTTTAAAGGATTGATCTCTAATTGGTCTCCAGCCGGACCTTGTCATCTTCGCCGAGAGACGTGAATATAAGAGTAGGAAAGGGAGAATGGAAGCAGTTTGAAAGCAACTATCGAGGCTTGAAAGACACCAACTTCGCCACCTATAGCAAACCTACAGCCACATATGTGACTTAGGTATCTTAGAGGTAATCATGTGGCACGCTGATTCGACAAGAAACATCGATTAGGGACATCGCGGAGGTATTGTTAGGAGTTCGAATCGCCGTCGGAGATCGAATGTCATATCAACCAAACGGGATATTTTTAATAAACCAAGAGGTTTATTTGCCACTCATGCGACCTGATGGACGGCCTGGTTTGCAATATAAAACCGACGGAAGAAAAAGAAAAAAAGAGGAAAAGAAAAGGGGGTGAAGAAGCCTGAGCTTATGGCTTACCGCGGGGCTGTGCGATGACAAGATTAACGAGCCGACGGAGAATTTTGGAATCTGTTCAATGACCAAATCTTTCCACTTTCATCATCTTAACTCTTATGAGGCAACAGAATCTGAAAGAGGGACTAGGTATTCAAGTTCGCACACTACACTACAGATTACAGATGTTGACACGTACTGAAAGACAAATTCTACCTACCAGGTACCCAGCTAGATATGACAGATTGGCGCTAGGATCATATTCCTGGCAGTGTCTCGGGACACTGCTGTCAGTTCTACCCCCTTGTTCCCTCAGTGGGTCAACAAATCTTAAAGCAACGCGCTGTCACTACTAATTGCTTACCTCTGCCGATACTAGACCAGTTCGCATCGACAGGGACAGGGACTCCTAACACCGAAAGAATATCCAGCATGCTCCATTAGTCTATTCTCATCAAGCTCGAATACAGGAACAGTACTCAATACATGTAGTCTATTGACCATGTATTCTTCCGTATTCTTTCTAAGGCTTCATTTTCACTGGCGCGGAATTGCAGCGCGCATGAATACCTCAACCATGAATACCTCAACCATGATTTGCCTAACCCTGTGATCATGGCTAACAGAGCCGCAGTCACTACGTCAAATGTGCACGGCCATTCAACTATCTCCACCAATGCACCCTTGCATCCATGTTATCTCAAATGGCCTTTGCTTCAGTACGTTAGGAGTCTCTTGGACAATAAGCAATTGTGTCCTCATTTGAAGCCCTAGGGTTTACTTCCTCGACTATAAAATAGTTCCGCATCCTTGTTGCCAACAAATGCGCATAGAAACCTATAACTCTCCCTCCTTTCCGGATTCTACAATATTGACTAGTCAAGGAAGACTACTGAGCAAAGAGTCCCTGATGCGAGGTAATGCCCTTGTCTTATTGCCGTAGTCTCTCATTACTCAATGTTCTACGTCAATTACTTACACTACTCGTTAGATCAGCATTCGTTCTGAAGCCCAACCAAATTACAATTCTCAGAATCCTTCTTATGAGGTCAAGTCAACAAGTTGACATCGCCGATCAACATTCTTTCTATGCACGATACCATGTGTGGGCTTTTCAACTGGCCGCGGAAGGGCAGAAAAGACAGTCATAGACCGAAGCAAAGACGCGGCCGCTCGAGGGGAACGGATATCTATATCGCGGAACAGACTCATTCCCCTCTTTCCGATCCCCGCCCCCTGTTAGCCGAAAACTCACGAATGGGAGTTTAAAGGACTACGAAGAAGGGTCAACGACCGGACTTCAGGATTGAGACATACGGAAGCTTATACTGGGGGTTAGACGGCGTATATAATTGCTTTACTAGAACAGGGAGATACCGCCCCTACGTACCTATATAGAGAAAACACCAAGAGCCCATCCTTGCACTATTGAAATTGAAATGTACCGCAGTTACATAGATAGACTAGAATTACCCAATCAATAAATGCTATCAATGTTCGCGTAATGATATGGCACCAATTGCTGTAAAGAAATGAAACCCAATCGCCAAAACGCAGTAAAAAGGAGGCATGCCGTATCGTCTCCGTTATGCCCAAAAAATTGTGTACAAGTAGTAGTAACATTAAACCAGACTTCCGTTGTATTAGAAATTCATTGAGTGAATCTAGCGAAATAACCCTTAGGTACCTACCTACCTACGTAACCTAGGTAGGCTACAGTCTCGCGAATAATTGATACTCTTGGGAAAAATGAAATTCGGCATTCTTGCATTTCACATCCCCTTTCGTCGAGCCACCGCCCGAGCTTCGCGATCAAGCGACTCCGAAACTCATTCAATAATTTTGCAGATTACGGTAGAGAGAGCGATATATACTAACTAATAACATAGTTACATGACTGTAGCCAATAATGTAGCCAGTAATCATAACTCTCACCTGCGCAACAGACACACCGTATCTACGGGAAGAGAGCTCCGGAGTAGGCATGTCATCAAACGGGAACTCCACTTGCCGAACCAGCGTAAAGAATGAATTAGAATAGGTAAGTTAGGTAAGATACAATTTACTATTACTTGTTCTGGTACATCGGGCATGTCGGCGGGGATGTAGCTATGTAGCATGCGAAGAAGTACGGTACCTACATCATAGCCGGGCGAAATCCCATCTATGCTAGCCCAGAGCTCAGCCCCAACAATTTCTTGAAAACCATTCTTTCTGCTACATGAAAAATTTCTTGCTCCACATATGCGGCCTGGTTACTTGGCCAACTGAGATGTATGTACACGTATCATGTGGTTGCTATTATTGACATGCAGATACCTACCTACCTAGTATGCTGCATGTAGAGACAGTAGCATATTTGGCAATATAGTAAGATTATGTCGATTAGCACCTAAGTACTCCCACAGTAAGGAATCGAACTGACGGGCACTGCTTAGGTATCGATGATGGACTGACAGCCTCGTCTGTGCGCACTGCATGACTTACCTGGACCCCCGTTGCTGGAAGAAAAGGTTGAGGATCAGTTAAATAATGTAGGGTAGCCTAGAAATATCTATGTACCTATACCTATACCTAGGTACTTAACCTAGACGTCCTATTTTACATGTCCATTGCCTTAATTTACATTCCTTACTTAGCTAGGTGCATATACCAACCTGCATATCTTAACTTACCTAAGGTAGAGAACCTTTCCGTAGTACCTATATAGCATTCACTGTACCGTTGATTAGCTGTCTAGCGTAGCGCTTCGAAGAACATCTTACCAAACCCCAGGATACAGCAAGATATTTTTGACGAGGCTGGCTACCTCTTATCAAAAAGATGAGGCCCTCGGCAGAGCATCAGGCAGTAGGCTATGTATATATTAGTTGAGTAATATGATTATATGTGGATAGGGTACCAAATACCTAGGTAGAATGAGGGTCAATCATTGTTTGGGATACATCATGTGGAATAGCTAAGTCCCTGTCGCGAGGTAGATAAGCCTGACACGTTATGCTCGAGCTGCTACGGTAACGCGTTGAGGTGGTGAGCTCAAAGAAGTTAGCACTAATTCTATAAATATAAAAGCGAGACACGTGTACTCTAGCTAATTTCAAGAACCGAAGTCCTGGGTACGTAGAAGAAAGTAGAGACCGGTCAAACCATGCACGACCTGGTGTCTCCTAGGCGTCAGCACCAATCATGTCTAAGGGGAACGGTACACCTTTACGCGTTGCGCTTGTTAAGCCTATGTTATCTAAGCTGAACGCTGACCAGTAAAAACCTCCGAATTTCAACGTCATGCCATTAACTCTACCATTTTCAAGTAATTCCCCTTTCCTTATAGGGTATTCTACACCCGACACTTTATAGAAATAGTTGTGAGTTTCTCAGATTACGCGATAAAAGCTAGGTATACGGATTGAGTAGGCGTCTAAAGCCGCTTGTAAAGCTAGTATTTTGGTGAAATTAGATCAATATCTATACGTACTTAGGGTAAGGGGAAGCCCATGTGTAATATGTGATTGGCCCAGATTACGTATTTGGTAGGAAGCAGTTCTACCTCCTTAACACGAAACCGCTACATACAGCTAACAAACACTTTATATAGGTCTTAACATCGAAACTACTTTCAACAGGAATCCATGCCCTGTACCATATGCCGAATCAAGAAATATAATAAATGTATATAAAGATCTAATGCGTCGTATATGTATCACGAAGGAACATAGGCAGTAGTATAGTAGGAAAGGTGTAATGTAAAATTCAGAAATTAACTTTCTTTAAAACAATGTCTCATTTATCAAGTATCTGCCTCAGCGTCATTCAAAAAAGGGGTCAAGTCTTTCCCTGCTCAAGGTTCGATAGGAACGTGACGAGTACCGCCATATATGCGCTTAGGCCGACGAGGATGGTGTCCCAATTGCAGTTCAAATAGGCCAAGGCAGCTACAAATGCAAAGTTGAAAGCGACCACGACTATAAAGGATTCGGCCCTAGATAGGTTCACGAGAAGGAGTATAGCAACTGGAAAAAGCAGTAGTACTCCGCTCATGAATGCTACCACGACCTTGAGGAAAACGACCAAAATCCGGTTGTCAATTTCGAGGTTGGAGTTTTCGTCGGTTCGCCCAAAGATCCTCTTGATGAGCTTGGAAATGTTAATTGAATATTAGTAAAAAAAGGGTCATTCAGTAGTAGAATACTTGTAGAAGTTGACAAGTGTATAGAAGATAAGTACTCACTCTTTTGATGGGTGTTTCCCCGTATATCAATGTTTCAAAGTACTGATGCACACGGTCGGTGACTGTAGTGACGAAGTCATCATTCGAATATAGGAACTGGTATGCTGGTGCATCAAGAAGCGGATGATGGTTCTTCACCTCGTCGTAGAATGCCCTATGCTCTCTTCTAGAGATACGTGGCAGCTTCTGCATTTCTTTACCGAGCAGGAGTAGCTCGTCTTCAAGCCACTATTTTTTATTATTTATCCAGGACCAACTCACGGGTATAGTACTAACCATAATTCTTCAATCTCGGCAATATGGATTCCAGGATGAGGTCTTTGTCTTCCCATCTGTTATCCTCGTTCGTCTTCCTTTGTTTCTCCTTTACTACTTTCGATGTTGTCGGGGCTGTTTGGATAGAAGTAGGCTGATATTGAGCCTGGGATGGAGTGTGGCTGGAGAGTAACGTTTCCGGATCAAAAGAAAGCTTTTTCAATCTGGCGTCATTGCTTCCCTCGTCTTCTTTATCGAGCTCTTGCAGTTTATTCTCGAGGTACGCGAGCTTCGTTTCTTGGTCTATGAGGACCCGATGTAGAAGATAGGAGAAGCGTCGATGAATACTGAGGTTGGGATAGTATAACTGAGTAGCGGCAATAGAAGGCCAACCTATAGGCACTCCCTTTTCTATCATGTCGATTAGCTAAACTGTTAGCCAGTTATTTGTATAGGTTTACTCACTAAGGTCAGAGTCTCCACGAAAGTTTTCATACCCGGTGCTATTGTTCCCGGTTCCTAGAAGAATAATTAGCCGCGGATAGGATGATAAGGGATGTTCAAATCGCACCAGGCTCTATAGGGTCTTCATTAGCACCGCTACTACCGGGGATCCCAGCCATTTCATGGCCCTCTTCTAAGCGAGCCGGTGTAGTCATAGTGAAGGATTGTGAAGGAAAGGAGCGTTAGATTCGTCGATAGGAACATGATACCTAGTGGGTGCGAGACTCCAATAAATATCCGCAATATATGCATCGTATCCTTCCCGACAAAAGGGAAAAGGACAAGGCCTCATCCTATCGCCTGAGACTTGGGTGAAGTAGCTGTTGCGGCTCTGCGAACTCGGCAGATTAAGGGTCGGAGAGATTGGCCCGACAAAGGGGGCGGCGTGATTCGTTAGAATAGACTCACATCCGTGACGGACATATTAGAGTCGCGCCCTAGTCTCTATCGGTTAACTGCTACATGTACGATGGCTTCCCCCCCGCAGCAGATAATGCACAGTAGTACTACCTGAATATTAGATGGAACCAACATCCGTCTACTTTGTTACATTAGCCTTAAGCACCAATAGCTCTAACATGGAAGGAATCTACGAGTATATATCTCTACAACTAAATAGATGTATACCTTAGAATTTAGAGGCTCGAGCTACTCGATAGTAGGTAGGTACCTAGTTGAATCCAAGTCTATAGCTTGAGGAGAAAACGAAGGGCTGCTTATAAGAATACTTGCGGTCCCGTATAGTGTAAATTTTCAATTATTCACTACAATATAGCTGTTCTTCCAATGCCAGGTTCGCATCGCGGCAGAACCAGTATGTTGATCCTCGTATTAACTATCTCGACTCGGATACCTGCTTGCTTTGTACATTCTTAACATTGATAAGGGAAAACTGGCAGCATTCGCCGATAAAGTAGCTTGTAGTTCTAATATTGGTCAGCTTAACGCCCACATCATTCCCTCTCGAACTTGTTTAATAATAACAGTGTAGTAGCTATAAGGTCATCGAGGAATCGATGAAACGTTGTATAATCTAGTTAAGAGTAGACCGGTATTGGAAGCTTTACACATACTGTTTGTACACTTAGAATAGGAGATAATTAACTCGGGGGTTTAAGCTTGTATTCTCGTACCGAGCTATTCCTAGTCGCTAGCAGGGGGTAGTGTACCTAGTGTTCCAATATAAAGACCTGCACGGTCGCGCGAAATTTCTTTTTGACGATTGTTATTATGTTCCCTTATAATTCATGGGTGTAAGTTCCCCTAGATGCGAGCTCACTCTTATAAATATCATAGACATGCTACTAAATAACGTATAGGGGCTAGATAGAACTAGGGAGAGGAGTAGGTACTTAATGGCAACGATTGCATTATAACTTGGAAGTTGGGAAAGAAAGGGGTTAACCGTAATATTGAGCAGGATCCATATAAAAGGTAGATTACCTATTACGCCCTTACCCGCTCTCCTCTAACTTTTGGCTTTTTTCTAGGTAGTTAATTATTTTACAGGCACCTTCCAACTTCGGCCTTCCGGTAACAACAACTCACGCCATCATGGCTTCTTCCTTATGATACCTCAAGCTATTTAACTACCTACCTCTTACCAAGCAAATCTGAATATTTTATTAAAATACTGTTAGTTTGGTAACCCTTATTTACTGGTCCCTATTGGCACTACAGCTTGTGTTCAGCGCAAAGGGCTCCTGACTTGACATCAAAATACCCCTCTTCTCTCCTATTTCCTACTGACTAGATTATAGCCGGCCCCGCTCTTTCGTAAGAGCGCGACAAGCGCCTATAATACCTCACGATAATGATCTCTACGTCTTATTCGTTGGCTACGAATCTGCAGGATCCAATGGCTTGCAGCAACAGCCTCCCGATCTGTGGCTGTTATCGGAAGGAATTACGTATAGACGACGATACCTTATTTGATATCCGATACCCGATATCCGTATTCCGTATTCCGTACTTCGGACCTGCTTCTTCGGAGTGGGTAGTACCCGTTAGGGCTGAAGTTTAATGGGTACTAACAGAAAAGGTTCAAACCTTGCCTCGGGAAGACCCGCAAGATAGTGGAGACATCCGCTAATCTACCCCAGACCCGATCCCCTGGGCTTGCAACTGACAGCGCACGGACCACATACTTAATACATACCTCCTTCTACAAAGCTGTAAGCTGCACTCTTTCTTCCTACCCTTAAATAAAGAACTTAATAAAATGAAAATGCCACTGACAAAAGTTCAAAGGTTTATAGTATACAAAGCTATGAAAATTTCAAGTCGATGTTAAAGCTCATCTTGTTAGCTTCAATAGAAACAATGGAATCTCAAAATCGGATTTCACATACCCCACCTATTGGGTACGGAATCAATAAGATAATTTGATCAAGCTTCACCATGCTCGATCGAATTGGAAAAAAGTATTCCTGAAGAAGTTCGACTTAAAGACGTGAATGACTGTTATGATATGGACTTTGGTCGATGTTTGTTATGGGCCCAAATCTGATTCGGAATGTTAAGTTCAATCAGGGGAGCTAGGGATCGGGACAGGTTGCTACAAACAGCAAATTGGGGCCCTTATCTACCTGGATTACAGCTACTCTTCGGCCCAACGCTACGCCTGGAGGGACTTCTACGAACGTCAATCTTCGTCCATTATTTTCCAGGGGATCGGCAAGGAAATGGATTAATACCATATCTCTTCAATCCGACGTGGGAATGGTATTAGGGTCTATTAACAAGAAGAGATGGAAGAGATGGAAGAGATCTAACATTGGGCTAGGGCTACCAAGGTGGCCTAACTCTGGCGTTGAGCGTACCAGCCGCCCGGGATTTCGGTGCTAAAAGTCGACTTGTTCAATGTAAAAACCTGGTTGTTTATGTCCCCCGTACAACATTTTGAGAAGTACCTATACATTTGACAATTTATCAGAACCTACCTATATTCTTCAACGCTACCTAAGGTACCTGCTTTGTGGGATGCGGGATTAGATACGAAATTCGTGGTAGCGATTGGATTTAGCGTATTCTGGTGCGCAGCAAGGTTGTATTGGTACCAACGTGTCGACATAGGTACTGCCCAGCTGCAAACCCACGGAGCTCACAGTTACCTACGATTGCCTTCGCTACGCTTCCACCGCGTTGTACTCTATACTCCGCCTCCGTTCTAGTAAGGACTATCATCCTTATCCTTAAATTGGCTATTGAGTGTATAGGCGACTGGTAATTTCCCACTGTAAACATCGTTAGCTCGGTTCACAGCCATGCCAGGAAAATTTTTTACCTTGGACGGAGGGCCACACGCGTCTCCTCCTGCTCCGCATGGCACTTCCCGGTTACCCATGCTCGGGATGCGTCAAGGACGCGTGCGGATACCCCAATCGATAAACAGGAACACACGGCCACTATTTATTTCGTGGTGTCCTTCTGATTATCATAATTCTAGACATAGATCCTCAGAATCCCATCGCTACCTACAGTAGGGCACTAAGTATCGACAATTGTCCAATAATCCTCGGTTACATCTGTCTCAAAAGGCAAGCACTCTATTTTGTCTATATAACTTCATTCTACAATGTGGCTTTAGCAATATGTTGACTCTAGTTTGCTTTAGAGACTCAAGGATCCGTGCAAATAGTGCTGAATTATCGATTTTCACCATCTTCGATATCTTCGGTCGATACACCAAAATCTAAACGAACATACGCAATTTGAGCTCCTTCTATTACTATCTAAACTCACAATGCCTTCGGCTGGAGTGGACGGAAAGTCTAGAAGGGGTGGGGGAACGATCCTTGTGGGACATCAGCAACCATACAAACAGAATCCGGCAGCCGAACCCACAGTTGGTCGTAATATCGTGAGGGGAATATGGGAAAAGTTGATGGGAGTGAAAGGCGAGAAGCACGTAGGGGATGAACACGATTCGGATGCAAAGTTAACGCCTAAGAACTAAATGAAGGGAAATCGTTTGACTTCTCCCAATGTACCTAGTTTAAAGGTATCACCATATTCAAAGAGGTGCTAGACGATTGGTATATTCTCACACAATTAACCTTTCGCATTCCAAATAGAATATTGACTCCGGGTATACAGATTTATGTCATGTAGTTGTAAAGAAGCAGCAATGTCCTCGTAACGTAAACATAGTTTAATCAAAAGATTCAGTACCCATCCAAGTCAAGTACTTTGAGTTCTTATCAGATACAATTCTCGTAACGATTGATTGGCTTTAACTCTTAAATTCTAAGCCTTCCTGTCGCCCTCATGACTATGGTAGTTTCATAATGTAAGTGATTTACCGCCGCTATATGACAACTGAATCTCGGATGGCTAAATCAACTATGACAAGCTGAAGCATTACTTCGCATTAGCAACGTAAGAAAGCTCAAGTACCCAAAACCACGTCTACGGTAGGCATAGCTCACAGGGCATAGATTGGATTAGATGGATCGGATTGGTTATACATGGTAGTGGCAATCAATATCCTCTACATATATCTAGAACTCTTTCTCGTGTGTTGAGGTTTTAAAAATCGACATGCTACTATTGCTGGGTGTTTAGGAAAAACTTAGGTACTCCTGCGTTAGGTGCCCCTTTTCTCTACAGCATCTATACGCTGCCTAATGCGACCCCCCATGGTACGCCAAACCTTAGGTAATTTCACGCACATGTTCGCTCTAGTGGATCTCGAGAAATATCTAGAGTAGAAATATATATTAATAAATCATTTATGCTTAGCTATTATTGCTACCTATAGTCTTTAGGACTGGGGAGATTAGGATAATTTCGTCTAAGTCATCTACATTGGTATCATATTCCTCGTCTCTGTCAGAAGATTCATCGGGAAAGTGCACGATTGTCCCGCCGTCTTCTTTTACTTGTTATGATGAATCCATGATACTCACATCATACGCCCGATGTGTATGCACATAGAGTTCCAGCTGCAGGGACCGCCACGTTATGGTCATTTTACGATGCGCGAGGAACCAAAAACCCGTCTAATTTTGATCAAGCAAGCCACCTGTGCATGAAATTTTATTTTCTGGTGTGATAGATTGGTAGGTATCGTATCATCTTTTAGACCCCAAGTTTTCGGTCCATATGCATGCGGGAAGCAGCCCAATGCGACTGTTTGGACGGGACTCGAAGCAAGGATTAATACGCAAACGACGCAATACTCTCTTCCATGGTCGTATGCTCCGTAATAAGCAGGTTAATATAACTTCCTCAAAGTTAATGTCTTGCTCCTGTACTTATGATCTGCACTGACAACTGGTCACTGATCAGCAAAAGGGGCGGTGTACATGTAATATCGTTGGGATGATATGTATGCAGTGTGAGTAATACCTAGTCGGTAGATGTCAGGTTCTAGAAATGTGTAACGCTACGTCAACAGAACCTGGTTTTCATTAATTTTGGTCATCGCCTAATGAGGTCGACAAGGCAACGAGGCAACCAAGCCTAGAACCAAAATGAAAGAAAATTTGAGAAAAGGGTGGTTGGTATGTACACAGTGTTACGAGAACACACGTATATTGTAACTACCGGCGAATCACGCCCGTACCTGTACGTATAGAGACCGGAGGCTAATAAACCTCTTTTGGAAACTTTACAGTTAAATGTTAGTAACTATTTGTGGTATGATGCGACGATACTCTCCACACGAAGTAAACAATATATATATCAAATGCTATATTCTACATGTACTTAACTCGGGCTCCTTGTGATAGCAGTAAACATTTCAAAATTGACTGACGAGCCTAGCTTAGGTAGCTTCCCTTGCTAGAAGTATACGAATATGGAATCTATCGAGTCTCGCGTCCTTTCAGGCCTGCGCCGAAGAAGGCCCCGAAGAAAGTAAGGTGACTGAAATATAATGTACTCCAGTTTGTGACGTCCCTGCAGGGGGTCGTGATGTATGGAGTACCTCTCACACAAGTCGCCTTGGACGCAGGGTACGGCTTAGGTCACCCAATCATGTTTATGTGTCGCCATTAAAGGGGTTATGAGTGCGAATAATAAGTTACATACATATTTTCGAGGCAACTTGACCACTCATAGCGAAGCTCCTATTCAACACACTATCCGTCATCCTCTTGAAATAAACCCTAACATTGGCAAGCGTTCTTGTCTTGTAGGTTTGACAAAAACCTATAAATAGAAAACATTAGCGAAATTAAGAATGAGATTGTTACCAGCTACTGCAGGAACTGTACATGACCAAGACGGCCGAGTAGGCTGAGAAGCCGATAAGCATTTTTGTCAAGCTTCTTGTCTAGGAGAACCACGACAAAGATAAATGCTACGTCGAAACTGACTACCACTGCTAGAGATTTCTATTTATCCATTGGCCGAAGGAACGAGATCCCGACAGGTATCATTAAGATGAGACCGCTCGTCATAGCAAGAAGGTATTTCTCGAATGATTCCATCCTTACCGTATGCAAGAAGGCGACTCGAGCTCCTATATTCTGTGGTCTTGAAACCCCATCGAAATAGTCTCTAGGTAAAGTTAGAACATTTCTACAAATTTTATTCCGTACTTTTATTCCGCACTTAGGGGTGTATAGAACATACAGCAAGGGGAGAGTTGCCGTGTACGAGAGCGGCAAAAGTTTGGTCAGCTCGTTCGTTCCGCGTACTCAAAAAGTCATCTTGGAATGTGATGAACTTCCAATTCTTGCCCCGTAGCAAGTTCTCGGGCTTTAGTGTGTGAAATAAGCTTGATAACTTACAATAGCGCTTAAGACTGCTGAAAAGTACCTCTATGGCTTTATCCTTGAGTTCTTCTTTCATGGCTTGTGCTGGCACGCTTTTTCTACAGGCGTCTTGGATGTAAGATCAGCAACTGACTCTTTATTATTGTAAGATTCGCCGGGCTTAGGTTCGTTGAAATGAGGAGTATGCTTGTAGTGCGGGTGGCAAATTGATGAAAACTGGATGTAGTTTTTATCAAACTCTTGACCTTCCATCTAGGAACTGAGTCCTTCGTCGATTTCATGTAAGTGCTTCAATGATTCCTCCATGCTGGTAATTTCGCTCTGTTCATTCAGTAGGAGTCGATGCCAAAGTACATCGTACCGCCTATGGTGGCTCATGTTATGCGATAGGCCCTGCAAGACGGCGGTCCGAGCCCAACCCTCGAGCGGTTTAGAGGCAAGTTAGGATAGCTAAGGACATTAGGTACCGTAGGTAGGTATGCTTACACATTTCTTTAGACCTGATGGTCCTATTTGTATTATTTACTGTATCGTCGGAACTCTCTATAGCTATTATTAGTAAACTTGGATGTATCATAATAAGAGGAAACGAACCACCTTTAGCTTTAGAGAGCCTTATTGGGGTGGTACCTGCAATTTCGGGATGTTGGGTAAACATAGGGGCATTACCCCTTTCAGCCTGAGAAGGGTTCTCCATGATGTGAAGGTGGTATAATGACGACGCATGATCCGCCAGAAATGGAGGTTCTCAGTCAGTTAGTTGCGTTCTTAAATACCTGTACATTAATAAAATTCGAGGTCTTTAGGGTAGGCTAGAAATCTCTAATTACGCTTATGTGTATTACTCAGTGCATTTATGAAGCGTTGCGGCTAATTTGCAGCCCGACTCACTAGACGCTATGTCTCAGGGGAAGGTATAAGGACAGCGCTTATCATCTGCAGTGCCGCCTCTGCGTGTTTACAGCTGGTTAGTTACTGGAACCTAATTAGGGGTGGCTCGATTAGACCATGGGAATATGCACAACTTCGTTCATAAAATTTTGCGGTCTACTGGATTGGGCTAATGGAGTGGTTCTTGCGACAATCAACGTAGGGGGTGTGGCCACTCAGTTTGGAATTATACTCGGCCCCCAGCGTTTATTGACCAGAAGTGTCCATAAGGCGGCAGACACTGTAGCCAATAATTATGCCTCGAGTAAAAATGGATTCAGATAATAGCTTATGGAAGCTGTCTAAAGAAGCACCCGAGCTAAGGTTATTTACTATTGCTATTGTACTGTAGTCAGCCACGCATTTACTATCCTCAACAGTTATATCAACACTTAAATCCTCTTTTAAAGATTAAATGTTATATATTACAAGGCATAAGCAACATAATGTACGCCTATGCCTTGCATTGACTTGAAGACTATACCTAGAATTTGAATATATGTAGAGGTTCGAAGCAAGGTTACTTTCTCAATGGCCCCTTGAACTGGGGGTTTGAGCTAGTTACCTGTTACCTGATATCATGGCGTTTATCTTCCTGTAGCCGAATTAAAGAATGATTTCAATTCGATAGCTGCTAGTCCAATATCCGATAAATAGCAAATAAACACGGGACAAGAGATGTTCCCTCACGAATTCTGGATTGAGATGATATTTATGAGGATATCGAATTAAAAGGCGGCGAGCTTACTAACTTTTCAGAAGAGATATTTGACTCGTACGTGGTAACATGCGAGGTTGCATTGTGGCAAGGCATACCCCTTTGAGGAATATTACCTGGCGTTTATGTATGGTCCCGCGGCTACCAAACATCTATGTAATCATGCAGATATACCCTTATTATAGCGATAACGCCCTGTTTAATTTATTTAGACGCCATGTAGCACCATTTTAAGCCGCATCACTGCATTTTGTATGGTCTTCCAACCTCACCTCAACCTAGCCGCGCGACTGAATAGCCGATTGCCATTCATTCGATGGGAGGAAACATAAAGATATGGCCATCAAAAAACACATGTTCGGCTTGAAAAAAGGGCTGTATTTCAACAAGTAGATTGTTATTGTAGCAAACTTTGCTGTTTCAGAGTCAGAGCGTGTGATATTGGCTTGAACATGAGACGACATCTTCGATAGCTTTGTCATAGGTGTCCGAATCGGCTACTGCGTCTAGGCTACGTCGATATATAGTGATAACTCAATTTAGAGCTTTTTTCTGTACTTAAACGGCTCTAGGCGATGGGTTGCTGTGTAATATTAGAGCCGAACCGCCTTGACAGAAATCGTCATTCTATTCCGTGTTACAGGTTCAGCCTGCGAGAAGACCTAAACATACCTAAATCCGAGAATCGGCATAGGTTTTGACGTCTAATATGCTACGAAGCTAACTCCGGGAACCCCGACGGACTTGGATGGAGAAGTTACGCACCTAAGATATATATCATTGGTCCCGACACCATTATGTAGCTCCTTGCGCGACAATGCAATTGCTATCTTGTGGCTTGGTTAGACTATGATGTCTCAAGCCTAAGACTTTTTAGCTTATCTTTTGATTTACCCTACAGGCTTGTTCGTAGGCCGGGTCTCAAATGGGGTAGGCATACACTCACCACCGCAGTATAGCGCTACCCCTATTTAACTGATTCCTGATTGCGGTCAGGTGGATTTATCAATCGAGTCGTAGAACTAGGAATCAGAAGTAAGCACTTTGAAACTAGTGTAAGGGATAGTAACTGTTTAATCCTCTGCTGATTCCGATGTTTTTATTTCTTACGTCAGGCGATATTCTAGCTCTATCCCCCCCGGGGAGTACTCTAGACGTCTTAAGCGCCAAAGATGCGCCGCTGTATCTACCTAGGTAGCACATAGCAAACCAATAGACGTAAACGTTTTCATCATCATCATGCTGATTCCGATGATGTGTCACTCTTTCTTTGGCTTCTAATCGGGCTGTTCTACCTTAGGTCTCTGTTTATACTCGAAATTCGAGGGTGATGGGTGTTTAGATATAGTAACAGTAGTCATCCGACCACACGTCAGAATACGTTTCAAACCCGAGTCACAGGTTTCTAGACCATACATCGAGAAGTGTTCTTTTACTGGGTAATTTGGTCCAAAGATTTCAATACGAGGAGTAGATGGAAGGGTTCTATATGCAAGTGGTTCACCGCATAGGCGGCAGTGTTCCTTCGAGATATGTTTATGGTTAGTTTGCGATCTACGTATTTAGGGGAGTCGATAAGGTAAAACTGGTTGGCCTATCTTCCAATTAACACCAACCTATAAGACCACCCACACCTTTCACGAGTCTCGCTTGTCTTACACACGCATGTTTCAAGAAAATTGATATAAAGCTACTATTTTGATCAGTTTCATACCGACTATTTAAGAAAGATACTATAATATAGTCCAATGTTTCTTTTTAAAGCGAGAGCTCACTCTGGTCATCGGTGGGTATGGTTACAATAATCATATCAATAACTGGGACTGACATGCCAATACAGTGACTTCGTACCTCGGACTATAGTGACGCTTCCAGATGGGAATCCATTAGTGAGAGGTCAAGTAAAGAAAATGAAAGCATTGCGCAACACGAGTTTAAACGGCAGAACGAGATTCCCGACAGAAGCAGCCGTCCCTCGCTAGAGAACAATTCCGATCGTAAATTGTAATGCAGGAGCCGGGACCGGAAAGGAACATGTTCCAGAGATTTTGACATGCTGATGTATTATGGCAATCGAAGAAAAGAAATAGTACCAAACTCTTGACAGCTCGGGTCTCAACTGTGAGATACTTTTGAATTCCGATTTGGTTGAGGGCTTGGATAGGGGGGCGCGTTAAGGACCCCGCGGAGTCACGTGTCGTTCTATGGAAGATAAGGATTTATCGCGTGACCCGTTAAAGGAATAATTATATAATCAGAACTTTAGTACGAAGTACATGGAATGGCGCAATTCTGCTTATGGATTTCGATAACTTCGTTTCTCGAATCTTGACTCATCTCATTTTACCTCGCAAAACATTCACTTGTAGAAACTTGGGACGTAGGTATTATAGCACCGCCTTGAAATTTTACCACGCTGCGATTTATTTAACCTCTTGATATATGGTATATATGGGCGTCTACATGCGAAATTGAGAGGTTATCTCGGATGGCCCCAATCACTGCGTCATAGTTCCGAATAGTTCGTTCTGAATAATAAGCCAACCTTCAGAAACACCATAGGGCATCTTTCTCCGCGCCAAGCGTATTTTAACCCATAAAACATCATGGGCTTCCTCGAATTCATATCCGCTCTGTTCGGGTGGATATATACGCTATCGTGGTCGTTATCATTCTATTCGCAACCACTACTAAATATTCGGAGGAAATCAACCTCCGGAACCACCGTAGATTTCCCGTTTATCAACACCCTTGGTAAGTTTATCGCGTCTTGTCTAATTCAATACTACCTCCTAGTATCATCTCCTAATACTTCATAGGCTTCCTCGCCTATCTCATCTATAATGCTGTATTCTACTCATCTTCAGTTATCCGACATCAGTATGCTTTACGAAATAATGACCACACACCAACTGTCGCAGTTAACGATATTGTCTTTGCTGCTCATGCATTTGTTGTCTGTTCCATCTTAACTACTCAGTACTTCTTACCTGCTCTCTGGGGGTTTGATCGTGCCCCTGGCACTCGCCCATCTCGGCTCATATTGGGTGTTGCGAGCGGGTCGTTTGTCGCTGTTGCTATCATGATCCTCGTGGTGCTATCCACGCCTTCAGATGCAAACCCTAAGACTTCGTGGGCATGGCTAGACGTTATCTATACGATCTCGTACGTCAAACTGCTTATCACTCTTGTTAAATATGCACCGCAGCTGGTGTACAACTTCAAGAATCACAGCACAGAAGGGTGGAGCATCTGGCAGATACTGCTGGATTTTCTGGGTGGTATGTTGAGTATCGCACAGTTGATGATCGATTCTTGGCTACAGGGCGACTGGTCTGGAGTCACAGGCAACCCAGTCAAGTTTGGGCTGGGAAATGTCAGCATGCTCTATGATCTAGTGTTCATGACTCAGCACTACATACTCTACCGTGACGACAGTTCAGTAAAGAATAGTGAGGAGGATTCGCTTCTTGAGAGAGGCGATGGTCGTCGAAGATTGGACTAGGCCTATGATAGGCGAGTAATATCAAACCTCATCGAGTATAGGCCGAATTGCTATTTAAAGTCTTCAAACTTGAGCGTATTCTATTGGGGTTATTCGAAGCTTACCGAGCCGCCTTAAAGAAAACGTTATTTGGGGTGATTGTAGAGGTTGCGAGAATATAAGTTGTTAATGCATTCGTTTTACTTATTGGGAATTGACAGAGACGGTGATATTCATCGTTGAAGACGATTCGACTGAAATGAAAGTGAATTAGGGGTTATGCGAAGAGGCTGACGAATTAATGGTCGCTTGATTAGAGAGTACATTGTCGAACTTCTTGGTTGCCAGGGTTGAAAGAATGGAGAAAAGTTTCATCTTCATAGAAAGGGGTTTTCAACATGTTGGTTCACTTGTTGTCAACGTCGTTACACGATACTAACAACAAAAGTTGGTTTAAGTAAAGGATGGGGTATCTACACCTTTAATGCACTTTGGTTCTGGATTGGAAATTGCGTACGTGATGCAGAACAAGGCGAGCGGAAGGCCATGCAAAGATCTTTCAACACAAGGGACTCTCTCTTTGAAGCTCAAAAGCCATGATGTATGCTCATTGAAATTAATAAGACCCTGATTTCATAATAATCTAAAACTGTTAGAGCTAGCTGCTGAATCATAGATTAGTCTTGATATCCATGCCCAACAAGAATTAGTTGGGCTATATATACTAGAAGAGCCCCAGGGATATTTTTATTGCTAATTTCACTTTGCTAAGCCGCTAGATCAACCTGATGTGAAAAAAGGCAGCTAACAGAACTAGCAGGAAAATCAGTATAAAGATATGACTGCGTATATGATTGGGTGGTCTAGAAATATGTTAATCCCCGACTTAACTACCTAAGGTATCTAAGACATTGTCTTTGTTATTCTTCTGCCTTGTTTTCCAGGGGATTCCCCGGAGACCTCGTGGCTTCTATTCTTTCTGTATTGAAATATAGCAATGACTTATTCCTGTAATAACCCGTGCAATATATGAAGCAACTAGAAGGTAGTGACTGAAAAAACGGATACGACCCGGATACTGGTGCCAGGCTAAGAGATAAGCAAACATACAGATCAGCCGTTAAGATACCTCATTTAGGATATGCCCTAGATGTTGTTAAACAGGCGTTATCCTACATTGGAGCTAAAGCTTCACTAAAGTAGTTTAAGGATGATGGAAGTAATATTGATACCTAAAGTACTACATTTTTGCATCTGAAACAATCTGAATACTTACCTGTGTGACACGGGCAAGTAAACACAAACAATACGTTACGGTGGAAAATAGATAGAAATGAGAATCCCCTTTTCAGAACATCAAAGGGTATATGATTGGTTGAGGGTAATTAGCCCCAGATTTATGTTTAGGACAGCTGTGTTAATTACCCCGGACAGCTGCAGCTGCCAACTGCCTTCACCCAGGCTAGCCCTGTACCCTACGTAATAGGTACCTTAGGTACACTTGGGCTGCTAGCCTACCGATGGGGGATGAACTAGACAGGGGATGAAGGAAAGACCCCGAATGTTCAATACATTAACCTAGGTACATTAGGTAGCAAGAGCCTAGACCCATGAATTTTCCAGCTGCCGTCTTGCCGCCGCCTCAGTGCCACTGCCGCCCACTTTGCACTTTATCATTCCGTCACTCTTAATCTGGAATATCGCAATTGAGTAATATAGGCACGCCACATTCCTCGATGACTGAGACGCGGAAAAAAAGATAAGAAAAAAGTAAAAAGTGGCAAGCAAGCAGCGGTCACGGAAGACGTGTTCACAATTCACTCAAAAGATTAGTTCCACGATTTATTTCCTACCTAAACCTATTGGGTAATTATATGATAACGGCGAAACCTTCTTTTCTTACCTTTACGTTAACCATCTTCTAGTCGAGGAAGATGTGTCGCTTTTTGGTACTATTCCCTCCTGGCCGGTCGCGTGAATTATGAGGACTCCAAGCTAATACTCTACTTTAGGTCTATCGAGGCAGCGACGAGATCCTGCTCTCAAAGTTGATTCTAGACCCGACGCACTCTATCCTTAAGCAATCGTTTGACTCTCGGCTTAGATTGGTGAGTTATTCTAATAGTCGATGACCTATTAACTAAACTAAAATTGCGATCTTTATCCTACAGGACACGCGACGCGGCCAGAATAATGCAGATGGCTTTGGAATCGGCTTTTATACCGACCCGAAACTCGGTCCCGCTCCTTGTCTCTTTACTTCAACCATTCCCGCTTGGAACTGCACCAATCTCCATCGTATCGCTTCCAAGACGGCATCAAGACTCGTCTTCGCACACGTTCGAGCAACCACCGAAGGATCCCTAAGCGAGGATAACTGCCACCCCTTCTGCCATGGGAGTTTGATGTGGATGCACAATGGAGGTTTAGGAGGCTGGAAACATATCAAGAGAAAGCTAGGTGAACGATTACACGACAAGTGGTACCTTTGCGTACAAGGCGGAACTGATAGCGAGTGGGCATTCGCACTATTCCTCGACCGCCTCGAGCGTCTGGGCGTCAACCCGAGTTCAGAACCCAAGAATGGCTTTGGGCCAGGTGTTCTACGAAGAGCCCTCTTGCAAACAATCGAGATTATCAACGAGCTTACTATGGCTATACCAGAGAGCACCATTCAGAGCGAGAATGTGGACACTCGAAGCCTGTTAAACTTCGCAGTGACGGACGGACATAGCATCATCTGCACGAGATACGTGAGCAGCAAGACTGACGAGGCAGCAAGCTTGTACTATTCTTCGGGTACCCAATGGGAGACCAATCTGTCTGCTCCGAACGATCGAGATTACCAGATGGAACGCCGCGATAAAGGAGCAGATATCGTTCTTGTAGCTAGCGAGCCTCTGACATTCGAACGAGGTACGTGGCTGTCCTACTCTCACTACTCTCACTACTCTCACTACTCTCACTACTCTCACTACTCTCACCCTTACCGTATCGACTTTGCTAACAGAATACTAGAAAATTGGGTCAATGTTCCCACCAACTCCATTTTGACCATTCACGGCCAGACTGTAATGGTAAACCCAATCATCGACGCATATTCAGACCGCGATCCGTATCACAAGCGTTCCTCGGCGTTTGCACAAACGAAGGGTCTTACCACCAACGAGAAGGCAGCTCCCCGCGTTACCAGTCCTTTACCCACGCCGAGTATCGATCTTGACAGTCACAAGCGCATTCTTGCTCCATTAATCCCTGCCGGTATCGGACGAAGTCGAACACCAGAAGGTCCATCGTTACCAATTCGAAACAAGACACCACTTGCATACTCTGAGTCGGCCTCCGCCCCATCCGATATACGTGCTCCTCCAAGTGAACCCCGGCCTCGCACAGAGCCACGTCCAGATCTTGGTAACAAACTTCCCTCGCAGGGTAATATCAAGAAGAAGAGGCGTTCGCTTAATATCGGAGAACAACCTCACCCTGCCGATCACCAAGTCGATATAGAGTTGCCGATGCCGGATAGCCCGGTGCCAAGTTCCGTATCGAGAGGCCCTGACTATACCACATCAGAGAAGGCAGCTCGCGTCCTCGGGATGGCTCTTTAGTAAAGAGATTTCTCAGTGGTATCTGGCCGGATTTTCTAAATAGTGTTTGCTTGACGTTTCGCATCATGACGGGGGTAGTGTCAACATAGATTTCATGTTCCGCAACTGGTAAGAATGACATCAAAAGGGACCTGGAACAGCAAGGCGTTTCTGGCTGTTGTGTTTTTTTAGAAGAGCGGTTTGGTGCGTGTAGCATTGTAGCAAAAGTTGACTGCTAATTCCATACCCAATAATAAACTCGCATTTACGTTCTGCCTTATATTAATACTTTGCGAATGCTTGGTGGCTATTATCGACTACAAACATATTACCGTTGTTAATGCTTTTAGTAAATGTTTAATTCGACGGTACGAGACGGAGACTGGTGTTAATGGGTTACAAGGTAACTTACCTAACCTATTATTACGTAAGTGAAGCCCCTGAACCCCTTTTCTTCTATTTCTATTCGTTCATACCTATCATTTGAAATACACATCTCTTCAACAAGTCTGAATCCTCTTTATACCATGTCACTTAGCCGTAGCTGCCAACCCCGACGTGACGTATATCTTTTAGTTAACGATGATCCCTTTGGAAGGCAAATCTACTACAGTGCTAGCCTACGTCTGATTATGGCACGAGTCATCAAGCTACCATTTTGCCGGGCTAATTTGCATCAGCGAGTTCCACGAGTCAGGTCAGATATATTAGATTTGAGGCTTACCTAGCCGTATCGTCGATTTGGCCTGTATGCCCTTATAAAGCCACACTTAGCCATATCAGCTACCTAATATATTTTACCTAAAACTTTTACCAACAACCAATAATATTGCCTTAAAAGTATTCGTATAAAATACCAAATAAAATTCTTTTAGAGCTCGACTCGGATAGATATCCCTAAAAAAGGATCTATCCAGGCTAAGTTAGGCCAGGCCCAAGTCAGATCAAGTTATTATCTGACTCGTGGAACTCGCTAACTTGCATTTGTCTGGCATATATACGCAGTGTGATGGTCTCATATAGAGTTGTATATAGACAAGACAAAGATGGTAGGTTGGGAGGTAGTCATTCGTGTGAAAGGGTTGGTTGACTGTATTATAGCTAATAAGTGAATCCTTAGGCGTACATGAAAGGAATATAATATGACAGTAAGTTTCTTTAAAAGTGCGAATCGAAAGCTATTTCGCGCAGATGATACTATTTTATTGTGGAACTGCTTGATAGCATGTCTATCGTGTATACTAACCCTTGGATCCCTGTATCCCTGTGGTTTACGCGGACTCTAAAGTAATATATCACACCTACGCGTGTATAGGTTGCTCTTGATAAGTAGGTACCGAGGTAGGCACATAATGTGACAAGTGATACATCCATAGGGTATTACCAGATATATGTAACTGAATAGGTAAAGTTATAGGGAAAATAGGTACATATGTACGTACGTGGTAGCACTTTATAGTAACGGTTAATAAGCACTATCCTCTCGCTCTTATAGTTCATATGACACCATGGAATCTCAATATAACGGAGTCGGTACGTGTTCAACCCTTCAGAATGTACTTGTATCGCGATATATTATCAATAAAAGAGAAGCAGGCTGGAACACGGATAAGTTAGTCATATGGAAGCTAATTGACCGAAGTCTACTGCCAATATCAAGATTAGTTATATTCCTCCAATATAATCTTATTCCCGATATAGCAGGCTTCCATGTTTATCCTTATCTTACAAGATTGCATGCAAGTGACATATATAGTCTCCTTGCAACCAAGTTCAAGGTGGCACATTATTTTTGAGATCTGCCCTATACTCTTTTGACAGCGTCAGTTTCGGTGAAAGTATACACATACCTACTCGAAACATATGTATAGACTGATATAGGCCCTAGGTATACCTTTAGTGAATATCAAAGTTCCTTAAGCAATAGGTGCATGCTATATGTAGTTCCGTGGCTACCCCTTTCAACATAACATTCTAGGAGAATGTGACGGCTTCGTCTCTAGTTTCTTCTCCTATTCCATTTCATATCTAATTACCTAAGAGACTTTACATCACAGACATCAGAGATGCCGCTATCTCTACCGCTTTTATCCAGATTCACAGCACTATAATGTACTAATTGCGTTCTTTCATTACTTCCATTTTATTCCTTGTACTTCCATTCTTACTTAGCTATAGTAAGTCTATTCCCGCAGATACGATGATTCCCCCAATAGAATCCCCGAATTGGTCACCCGTGAGATAATAGTCGCAAGTATGCTGGCGCGAGCACGACCAATATAAGGAAACATATGTGATACCCCTGAAGATAACAGTGCCATAGCAGCTCTCCTAATGGTTCATTACTACCTCTGCATGCATACTATCTTACCTTGACGAGCAACACGTACTCCCCAACGCAAAAGTAGTGGGACTGAGGTCCAACCTGCATAATTTAGTTGAACTCACTACGCAGGTTTTGTTAATCCTTCGATTATTTGGTGGGGTCTCCACGCGTAATTACTTTTCATCCGGACAATAACCCGGCGTCTATGACATATGCTCGGAAAACCCGATGTCAACGTCCTTTAGACCTTTATGACAGAGTTATGTTTTCTGGGGGACATGCCACAGGTATAATAATACGACACCGCCAACCGGACCTCTAGGAACTAGGACTAGACGATGAGTATCATGGTTATATACTTCAAATACCCCTCCATGTGTTAATTCGTAGCTGATAAGGTCTATGATGCTTATTACTACCGTATCATGCTAGCTTATCGGTCTGCCTTGACGGGTAGTAAATTATTTGGTGACGCTCTTTGTTATACAATTGGTGCTTATCCTAATGAGTATTATTTCTGATGACGCTGTTTGCGGCGAAAGCATCTCTAAGTAATAATAGAACACATTGGCATTCTCGTTAGGCACTGGACGACTCAATGCCTCCGCTGCTGCATGAATCAAACCAACCCAGGCTAGGATTCTTATACTTTATATAGCTCGGTGTCCCGGTAGCTTCAGATTAGACCATAGATTTAATGGATAATTCCTAATCTAGAATCCAGCATCGATCTATCAGAACTATGTTTCGTGCAAGATCTAAGAATATTCGTACAATGATATCAAATCCCGATCTTGAATCGGCAAAATGCATATTGCTGAAGCCGTATTATGTTTCAGTACTAAAATATTACGAGCCACGATGCCCCAATAGCTTGGCTCTAACTAAGCCGCTTCGAAATAAGTATCGCTATGAAAGTTGATGGGTAGTGGTTGGACGATCATCGCAAATCCAACCCACTTTATTCCGCACTCCGTCTCTCTTTGTCTATATAAAGCTAGTATTCCATTATCAGAGTCTCATCAATACGACCTTCTCTACATAGAATACACAAGCTTCACCTAGGGATTATGATATTATGGCATCAACCTATGACTTTGTAATCGTTGGTAGTAAGTCCGCTCGAACTAAGCTACCCGTAGCATAAACCCCTTCGATATGTTGACAGTATCGCATAGGTGGACCAGCAGGCAGTGCTGTCGCAGCCTGGCTCGCGAAGTCGGCAAAGAAGCCCAAGGTGTTGCTCCTCGAAGCCGGCGGTAAGAACGACGACAAAGACCTGCGTATCGACGGGCAGCGGTGGACAACATTCCGGAACGAGGCCCTGAACTGGGGCTACAAGACGGTGCCCCAGGAGTTCTGCAATAACCGAGAGCTCGATTACTCGCGAGGCTTAGGACTCGGCGGCTCAAGCGCTGTTAACTTCAGCGTATTCACCGTGGGAGCAAGCCGCGACTACGACGAGTGGTCACGCATCGTGGGGGACGATGCGTTCAACTGGGCTCACATGCAGCGCCGGTTCAAAAGTCTGGAGTCCTTCGACCGGACACTGCCGCCGGGAATCGATAGCCGGTATGCTGCGCCGAAAGCCGAAGACCACGGCAGTTCGGGGCCTCTGAAGACGGGTTACGTGGCCGAGGCGGAGAAGGATATAGCGCCCCTACTTGATGCCTTCGAAAAGGTGGGGTACCCCTTGAACCCGGACCACAACTCGGGTAACCCGATCGGCTTCTCTCTTGGGATCAACTCGTCTAGCAAGGGGGTCCGGTCTACGGCGGCGGACTTGTTCACGCTGGCCCCGGAAAATTTAACAATTATTACTGAGTCTCCGGTCCAGCGGCTCATACTGGAAGGAAATAGGGCCGTTGGAGTTGATTCGAATGGCAAGCGTTGTGAGTCTGATTTGTAGAGAGATCCGAGTCAATGGTCATAAGAGGTAGGTATAGCGTACTAATAGTGATGTTAGACCTGGCTTCCAAGGAAGTTATTCTCTCAGCAGGTTCAGCCAACGACCCGAAGATCCTAATGCACTCCGGTATTGGCCCCAGAACACAGCTGGAAAAGTACGGGATACCTGTAGTCAAAGATGTCCCAGCAATCGGCCAGGGCCTGCGTGATCACATGTTCATTCCCCTAGCCTACACACGAGCCGAAGGGACCACGGACCGGGCCTCTTTTTACGGGGACAAGAAAGCCATGGCCGACGCTCTGGAGCAGTGGAAGAAAGACGGTTCGGGTCCTTGGGCCAAGTATGCTTGTCAATTGCCCATTGGGTGGTTCAAGCTAGACAAGCTCCTCGCATCTCAGGAGTTCCAGGACCTACCTGCTAGCGAAAAGGACCTCATCAACGACCCTACGGTGCCTCACTACGAGCTGCTAAGTCACTTCCCGCTCCACTGGTTTGTGCCAGACTTCCCCGACTCGGCCCTGAACTACTCAGCGCTCCTAGTCTTCCTATTCAATGCGCAGAGCCGCGGCGAGGTCACTCTCCAGTCGGCAGATCCGGACGCAGCGCTGCGGATAGACCCCAAGTTCCTAGCAACAGCGTTCGATCGGCGTGCCGCTATCGAGGGGCTGCGTGATGTGCTGCGGTTCGTGCGGTCAGAGGGTTATGCACGAGATAACGTGTCGACGATTACAGGGCCAGCAAGCGACTCGGACGCAGACTTACTTGAATATTGGCGCCAGACAATAGGATCAAGCGTGAGTAACATAACGTACCCCTTTCCATATACCCCTATCTCGGGGTCAAATCAAGACCTCCTAAACTATATGACAAAAAGAAAAGCTTTTACTCCCGAGACAGCCCTACACTTCATACATCTCTTATTAAAAGGGAGTAATTACTAACCCTTCTCAAAGTGGCACATGACCGGCACCGTAAAGATGGGCCGTCCTGGCTCTGCCGATGCGGCCGTAGATAACAATTTTCGCCTTATTGGTTTCGAGGGCCTACGCGTTGCAGATATGAGCGTAGTCCCTGTCCTCGCGAGCTGCCACGTCCAATGTGTTGCTTATCTCACCGGTATAGCATGTGCCGAAAAATTAATTTCCGAGTACGATCTCGCATAAGCTACCTAGATGGTGAGAGAACGGGATGTATACGTAGATGAATCTCTTGGAATATGTAGATCTGTGAGCGAGTGTCTCGTCGAGATATGTAAAATTGCCTAGAGTAGACCATATATTGCTCTCGTACGATAATATTAGGAGACAGTGTTTATTTATCGCTGTATCACATATTGAGATTGCTACAATGATGTTTTCTCATTTGTATTCCTCTATATGATTTATGTATGTGGCTTAGGCATGGTCATGTTCACGAGACAAACTTCTGGAACACAAAGCAGAACACCAGTACTGATAATCGTGTATCAAATATAGCTGTCTTAGAAAAGGGGTGATCAAATCTATGTAAAACCACACACATGTTGCCAGAAAGCCAACCATCGAGCTGGGATTTAAAAGGGATATCTGGGCAAGCAATAGGCGCTGAGACAACTCTTTTTTTTAACTCCTTTCCATATCGTGATAATTCGTTAGTAATAACTAGAGATTTTAATAGCTCAAAATAGCCCCCATCGCCCACGTTCTTTCTCGCCGCCCTTCTTTATATTTGTCCTTGAACGCTCTCTTTCTATACCTTCGAGCTGCCTTAGGCTATCCATCTTCTCGAGTACCAGTTCGAGAAGCTCCTTACGCCTTATGACTTCTAGGTGCTTCTTGATCTTAGGGTCTTCCTTGGCAAACCTTTCCACTTCCTCGTCCGATAGGTGACGTCCAAGTCGTAAGTCTAGCTCTCGCGGAAAGTTGTAGTAGAATTCAGAGAGTAGCTCCACGTTAAGGAAAAGTACGGCCGTTGACGCAAGTTTCGAAGCCACTGCGTCCAAAAAGACTTCAGGGCAGTGGTATTTATTCTTCATATTAGCGCATTGCTTTGACTTCACTGCAAGCATCCGCATCTTGATAATATCGGCGCGGTCACGTAAGAAAACGGCTTCTCGACCTGGAAAAATGTTAGCGAGTTATTCCCGATGTGCAAAGGCTGATAAGATCAAACCTTTCGCAAGTAGCTCAGCGCTAAAGCCTCCTGCACCGCTGCGGCTGTCGCCCTCAACGACCACATCGCCTTTCCTAGCCTTGTCGACAAAGTTGACAACTTCCCTTAGTTTTCTCCGCCCACCAACTACTGTCTCGAGATCTTTCATGGCACCTTCACACGCAGACAGTTCCTTCTTCAGCACACCTTGAACGTGTTCCCTACCTGTAGTCCACTCCCGTTCTTCCATGTCGATCTCGAACTTGAAAGGCTTGATACAATTTTCAACCTGATCACTAGTACTATAAAACCGGTCATTTAAAATACTCGAAGCGGCTTCTGTGATAGCCTGCCGTGCATATGGATGGTTTACGAAAGTAGATTGGCTGATTAGAGCGTCAATGTGTGATTGGATCGAGCTTGCTACCACGTTGGTGGCTAGTCTACCAACGCCAAGTTTCGTAAGTGCAGAGGTGGAAGCGTCGAGTTGTCTTCGCCAGTAAAGGGAGTTGGGATCTGCTTTGGGAAGATCGGCAAGGTTATTAGGCTCGGCGATGGGGGCACTTAAATCGTAGATAGGCTTGTTCCAATACCTCGCAGCTAATAAGTCAAGCATTCGTTGATCAAGCTCGTTCTTCAGGAGGGTATGCATTTCAGGACGACCAAATTCTTCGGTAAATTGCTTAAAAGAGTGTTTGAAAGCATCGAGACTCTCGGCCAAATATGACTCGGCAGATAATGGTCTGTCATTGTACTGGACCTTAAACTCATAAGTCGCTTCTTCTAGCTCTTGCCGTATGGAATCACTTGTCGACTGTAGACTAGCCGACATGGTCTGTTCTAGGACGTGCATAAGCTTCTTGCGTAGCGTTGAAGTCCCAACCTGGAGATCCGAGCCAGGACCAAATTCCGTTGGGTGAGCAGAGAAAAAATTATTTTCGTTTCGAGTGATAGTAGATGTTAAATTTGTGTTGCCCTTCTTGAATAAGCCGGACGTTGACGGCACACGAGAGATGACTCCAATGTAGCCGAGGCGAAGCGGGTACTGCTTATCACCTAGAAGGGATGCTCCCCGGGAAGGATCGATAAGATCCATCTTCGTAATAACACCTATTGTCCGTTCACCCCGGGGGTCGACCCGTCTACTAGCTCGGAGGGCCGTCGAGTTAGCTAAATCAACATCGGCAGCCGAAATAGCCAAGATAACGTTAGGTGGTTGTATATATTTGTCACAAAGCTCTGATATCCTCTGCTTAAGTTCGAGGGGCTGGTTTTGCCCCACAACTTGGATATAGCCAGGAAGGTCGATAAGTGATAGATCCGGAATATTTGGCGACGAAATGGAAAGCCGAATTGGGTCGTCCGACACGCATTGGCTGTCTGGAACAGCCTGGTTTAATTCCGTCAGAGTTCGCTGGATAGAGGAGAAGTCGGAGATCTTTCCAAGGCCCAGATCCGGAAATTCACCGTATTCAGCAGTCGAGTCGGGGGTGTTGATTAGGGTAAGCTCGATTGGCCTCCGTGTGACCATATTTATTCCTTTTGGTAAGAATTCGTGCCCCACGATAGCTTCTAACACGGAGCTCTTCCCGGACGACTGCGATCCGATGACAACAATGGAGGGTAGAGTGAGCGTACTAGATTGTCCAACTCTTGACAGAATGTTTCGGATTTCGATCATCTTCTTTGTGAGCACCATCATTTGGTCATCCTTGGCCATTGCATCTGCACTACGGTCATCGTCAGATGACTGCTCGTAGCCGTACGCGGCAGCGCTTGCAGCTGCCGCAACTGCGGCGCCCGCCCTGCTCTGCTTCGGAGGCTCCTCGCCACCCGATCCACCACCTTGCTTCCCAGTGCCTATCTCTTCCTGTGATCTGAGAATCTTCTGCATCCACTCCGGCAGCTCAACTTTATCTTTCGTATTTTGCCACCCTCGCTTCGTCTGGTCAGCAATATCTCTCGCGCCATCCAGAAAGCCCATCGCTGTGTTCGTAACTGTGTCTTTCGTCGTATAAATTATGTCCCAGGCATAGTTCCCAGCCTCTAGGTTTCATGTTAGCTGAGTCTCTTAGACGAGTGTACAGGGTAGGATTTAGGTCGACATACGTGTGGCTTGGTACTGAATCCAGGCCAGACCACCTATCATCACTCCACCTGCCATAGCAGGAATCCTTACAAACTTGACCACCAGTCGAGGTAAGAATCGCGCAAAGGACGCATTGCGAACGATGACGGCGTGATGGAACGAATTTACCGGAGGCCACATCCGCCGCCGCGTTGCACGTACGGCAGCATCAGCTCGGAGGATACCACATGAAGGTAGGTGATGATATTGGCGTATGGCTCGAACCATGGCCGGGCGTGTCGCCGGGAGACGCCCGACCGCTGCTATCAGCCGTCCGCTCATGCCGGTAATGAGAGACGGAGGCGATCTAATATCCGAGAGTAGAGAACCATAAAGGTCGACAGCTCGTAGTTACCGAATCGGTAAACGGGAAGAAGGAAGAGTTTTGATGTGCGTATCCTGGGACCTTGAGATCTGGGTACCTGGTAGATTAAAATGTCGGTTGGACGATAAGGATACACGTAGTAGGTAAGGTGGGCTGGTGGCGAGGAACTTAAAAGTCAAGTATTAGCTAAGTGAAAGTACTAAATTTACCCCACAAGTACTCGATACGAGCATTATTCCGTTCACTGCATGTATCAGTATAACGTGATTGTATTATGTAATATTCAAATGTACATATGTAAGTAGGTACCTGTACTTCGTAGTACGGAAATATGTACCTTAGGTACCTCCTAGGATCATTGGTCTTGTCAGTCACGTGCTCTCCAACCACAGCACCTTAGTCTAAGGCGTATCGCAAAAATCAAATCGCATTACTATCGAGAGCTCAAGAAAACACAAGTTACCTAGCAGAGAACAAAACCGATGCACCAACCACTTCGACCTCAAGGCCATAAACGAAGAGGAACCAGTCTACCCCTCCCTCCTTGACCCTAGGTAGATGCTCAACTGCGCATGGCGTTTGTATCATAACTTGTTTCGCTATCTCGAAATCTTCCTCCTTCAAGAGGTCTACCATTCTAGCCGAAGGTTGGGCATTTCTTGATTGGTAGATTGTCTCGTAGATAGTTTGGACTCCTCGGATCTGAATATTAAAGCGTCGGTAATATTGCAACACCATTTTGCCTTGCGTTTCAATAATATCTCCCTTTCAAATAGTCAGCAGATGCAGGACATATCGTGAGGATGGGTACATTGTTGTAACTCACCCGTTTTAAGACCCATTCTATCTGGTCTTTGGCCATGGTACAATTGTTCGTGATATCATGGAACCTGTCCTCGAAATGATGGGTCCCCTCATGGAACGGCTTGTCTAAGAAGTATCCATAACTGTATCTGGAAATACGGGAGCGTACCAAGCCCTGATGTTTCGTTCCGCAGATTACAGCACCCTTTGATATAGCAGTCAGTGCAACATCCCCCAATTCCCGGATAATATCAATCCCGTGGCAACAACCACGTTCCAGCGATTCATAGATGTATGGACAATTTCCAAACGCTCCAGATAATATGATAAGCTACACTTCCAGTTAGCCGTGCACCAGTGTGAAATTGACAGCAATTCCGAGACAGAATAATGGCAAAGGAATAAGTAATGATACCTTTGGAGATCGTAAAGTCTTCTCCCGAATGACATTGACTTGATGTTCAATCAGGGCTTCGATGGTAGGCATCACGATTTTGAAGATGCTGCAGATCTCATTGCTACATTCCAATGGGTAAGCAAAGATCACTTAGGTACCTAGTGATAATGGTTCGCATACCGTGTGAAGTTCAATATGACGTGTCGACCTTTTCGTAAGCCCAAGTCGATAGAGAGTGCCACAACCGAGTCAGTGGTGAATCCTGCCCTGAGAAAAAGATCCCAGGTTTTAAATATTTTTTCCTTCTCTAGGGAGTGCAAATCATCCTAAGATCTACACTCTTCGTCCATAATCTTTTTCTTGATTGCCATACGAAATGATTGGTAAAGGAGTACAGCTCCACCAATGGCGCCATCGCCTTCGACAACCTCTCGGAGCTCGAAACGCTCAGTGTCATCTACCACATAACTTATGCAATCCTATCTCAAATTAGTATCCAACGTTTGACATGAAATAATTGCAATACACATACAGTAGTTCCTCCCCCGAGGTTTACAACGATGAATGAATCTCCGGGGATGAGTATATCACATCTGTTCAACTCGGGGGCTATAGTTACAGTAGCCGCCTCTGGCTCCGTAACAAACTTATAGGTAGTTTTTAGGACCCGGTTGGGGCGAGCACTTAGGATTTCGGATAACCCTATTGCCTCTTTCATTCTGTCGAGTTGGATTCCCCCTAAAAATGCCGGTACCGTAATAACGACATGAAAAGGCTTGCCATTCACAAAGTCCTCGCCCTTTTCCTGGCCAATACACATGACAATATGTTCGAAGACCTTTCCTAGGAAGTCTCCAACCATTTCGATAGGGTTCTTGCCCAGGACACCGATGATACGTCTTGATTCTTGGATGTAATCCAAATCCCGGAAAGTTGGCTGTAGGTCGTTATCGTCCACTAGGAGCAACTCAAACCATGAGATAACGTGTTGTTTGCCTTCAATATGCAGTCCCCAAGAAATGCCCCCGTTAGCATCGTACGAGATCTTTGATGGCGTTTTTATATCTGCCATGCAGCAGTGGAGAGGGCCAGGCCATTTACAAATGACTGAAGGGGCAACCTGGGCACTCGGAATTCCATCATTGTGAAAGCTGTACGAAGCTACAAAGTACCTAGAAAGGAATAAGTAGATAAAAGAAGTTTAGAGATGAGATATTGCTTACGTTGGTCCCATGTCAATTCCGATCACAAAACCTCCGGTATGCCAATCGTTGGAATGGTCTGCCGGGCTGGATAACTCCATGACGAATGTTGCGATGTGGATGAATGCAATACGTTGTAAGGTTTCCTGATTGACTAATAGAAATCAAGAAAAATAGCCTGGAATCTCCTGGCTACTTAACCAAGGTGAAGATAAAGAAATTAGGGATGGTATATTAGATACTTATTGATTGTATCTCAATGAAGCATAGGTATCTAGGATAGAGAGATTATTAGGAGATGGTTTGATACTGTCTCTTGTTTACTTACCTATGGTACCTAAGGTATGTATTCGAAAAGAGGAGAGACCTTGAAGATAGAAATTGTATGAGACTGGAGAAATCGAGCAGGGTTAAATACGTGAACAAGCTACTGGGTACCTACCTACATGTAACTACTGCCTATGTTGCATGCAAATATTCAGATGGGAAGTTGCTACCCAGGCCAGTTGGCACCTGCCTACATTTACCTAGGTAATTACCTCAAGTAGCGTAAATATCCTCTACCACGTGAATGTCGTAAGTATTGATGGCGCCTTCCCTTTTCAAACCACCTGAAGAGCAACGCCGAATAAACATTTAAGTGTTCTAATTTGTTGATGAGAACCTTATTTAGTAAGTGACAAGTGTTGCTGCCTTCAACCCGTAAAGCATAAACTTGATCTAGCAATCAGAAGCACCGACACAACTTTCAGTCTCACCTTCCAACCTCATTTTTACGACATAAACAGCCTTCTAGGGAAAGTCATCATTTCCCTTCTCTGCTAACTACGGAAACTAGGTACCCAGGTATCGACTACGTTCTTTTATCAGCCACTTGAATTCGCCTTAGGTTTAATAGCCTATATCATCCACAATCGTATCTCCTGGATCATTTTCAATGGAGTCATCCAAGGTAGCTGGGTCCATTCATCCTAGTATGCCTACTGCTATGTCATCCGAGTCGCATTCTACAATGCCCTCTACCTTGCTTATCACCATATCACTTCCGGAGCCTCGGAATATGATTGGAAATGATGGTATGAAAATTAAGCATAGTGAAAAAGACGACTCAAACGAAGATGTCAATATGGCGAAGAAACCAATGCGCGCTGTTAAAAGCTCTCAGCCAGAAGACAGAACAATAGATGTTCAAAAACGGAAGCGCCATCAAACAGATGAATTAGCCCTGGACCTTGATTTACTCAAAAAGCCGAAGCTTACGAACAGAAGTCTCGATTTCGAATCAGAAGTCCCAGAGGGCATAAAGCGGAAGTTTGACCAAGATGTCGACTCAACTGGAGATCTTCAACCAGCAAAGAAGCCGAGGCTAACCAAAGAAATGCTCCAGTGTCAACTAAAAGCAGCAAAGAACGAGCTTGAGTCGACAGAGGACCAACTTAAATCCACCAACAACGAGCTACAATTGATAAAGCGCAAACTCGAAAACGCACAAGTGGAAATATTAATCCTAGAAGAACAGCTAGGGAAAGCAGCGATCAAATTTATGAGTTGGGACACGACCGTGGAATACCATTTTATAGGCTTAGATCACGCCATTATACATTTTGGCCACGAACATCTTGTCTCCCCATTTGAAGCGAAAACACTACCAGAGAATATTGAGAAGAAATTCGAAGAAGTGTCGAAAGAAGTGTCAAAAAAACCGTTTCGCGAATTTCTTCAATCAAAGGCACATGCACCTTTATTCTTTAGGGCATTCGTATGGCATTTCGTTTGCACCGAGATCTTAGAGAACCCTTTCAAGCTATGGGGGAGGACGATGGGCTAGGGTTGGGGCTGGGAAGATTTTATTGTAAGTATAATTTCTGGACTATGGTTGGAATATCTCCTCTGAGAGACTAATCATTGATTAGCGGGCGAAGTTGGTGGCAGCAGCGAGGATCTTGACCGCTGGCGATCATATACGGCTCAAATACTTTACAACTGCCCGATGAATGCAGCAAAGATCCAAGGACTTAAAGACGAACTACTGGAGTTGACTCAACCGTTCTTCATCAAGCAAAAGGAATGCGAGATTGAAACCGAGATCAAGCCAGCCATTGATGCGATCTTCAAGGAAGCAATTGAGATGGCTCTGATAATGAACCGGATGGATAGGCAATTCGAATTCATGAGAAAGGATCTTTCGATTCCTGACGACGTCCCACGAGTCTTTGATAACCGATGGATGCGTGTAGAAGCTCATGCTCTGGTTGATGATGATGTCGTTGACCTCATAATCTCTCCATGCTTATTGATGTATATCAGAAACCCCGTATATAAGACCGAGCGGGTGAATATTGTGCGGCGAGCGGCGGTCTGTTACAAGAAGGGAGTGTGGTCTATGGACCCAGAAAAATGCAGAGGGCAACAATTTCGCAAGACTGACCTCTTCGAAAGCACTGTTTTCAAGAAAGCAAAGGAGGAAGCAAATAACTCGCAGAAATAAGAATAGAATGTTGCGATATTGCGGAGCTGGGTAGGACATGCCCATCCCATCGCGCTGGCAAGAGTTGGGTTTTTTGTAAGGGGAGGGGGCAACTTGACGATCTCGACCATTCGGGACAATTATGGGCGCGTGCGAAAAGTCTCAATCCTCCACCCACACTCAAGGTATTCTACAGATTAATTGCTTGAGGAGACATGGAGGGAATACCACGTGTAGCTTTTGATTACTAGATAGATATAGAATTAAAAGTGTTTCTTCTAATGAGTTTGCAGAATATTTTAATGAGGTGGGAAGGCGGGAGCTAAGGAATTCCCGGTCGCTTCTGAAAGTTGCTCGTACAGTACAAACTTACATATTTCACAACAACGACCACGCAGAGTCCACGCCAATAAAGCTCAGAGCATCGCATTAAAACAACGTAATAGGTATTGGATCAAATTAAAAAAAAAATTTAACCCCAGACAACCCGCTTTCGGAATTATTATCTTCCACAAATCATCATTAGGTTTACCTACCTTACCCAACCTTCGCCATGGAGGCCTTACGAAGTCAGCTCGCCGAGACGCAAGGCGCGCTCACGGACAAAATACTCCAAGTCAGGCAGCTACGCGCCGATCATGCCGCAGCGCAGAATACTTGGACGCAGCAGAAGCAGAACTTTGAAGCAAAGCTACAACAGCTCGAAGATGAAATCCGACGATTGCGCCAGACAAATGAAGCTTCTGAAGGAAGTGAGAAGCTGTTACGCCGCAAGGGAAATGGACAGCGCGCGAAGAGAGTCTCGTTAGATTCACTCCTCGATGATGAACCAGTGGGTAATAATCCGGTCGCGCGGGAAGAGGATGACGAGACGGTCGTGATCACCCGGTCGCGAATGGAGGATATTGAGTCTAAGTTCGAAATTATCACAAATGAGCTGACGGAAAAGACCAAACTCTGTGAATCCTTGCAGCAGCAACTACATGTTCGACGAGGTAGTTTTGATGCTGCAGATGCTCGCGATATTACCGACGATCAAGTTATGGAGCGCTGGGAGAATCTACGGGACAAAATTCGAACGCTTTCGTTGGATAGATTCAACGAGACGATTCAGCCGAAGCTGGTGCCGGACAAGTCAAAAGTAGAGTTTGAGCATCTATCGAAGCACTGGAAGACCTACATGACTAACGGCGACCTAACTTGCTATATCTTCCGAGCACTGATCTGGAGATATTTGTACACGTGTTTACTGAGTAAATACTGTCGGGTGTGGGGCAAGGAATACGGCGATGTGGCTACGAAACTGGGGCGCTTTTTCTTGACCAAGATGTCGGACGCGGAATTCGAAGCCTGGCGAATACACACGGCGCAGTTATTAAACAAAGCTTGCGAACCCGACCCGGCCGTCGTGAGCGACGTGACAAAGAAGATATTAGAGGCTACTACACTATTTGCGACCGGAATCGATACGGAAGCCCTGACGAAGTCGCTGACCGAGATTGTCACATCGGCAGCAGAACTTAGCACTATCCTAGCGCGTTCGCGATACTTGGCTTTGATGGCGGATCAGCCCGGTAGCGATCGCACGCGCGGATTCGCGTATCAGGCGGCAACTATGGACGTGAGAAGCCACCTTGGAACTAAGACGATTGTGGACATGATGATCTCGCCATGTCTACTAAAGAAGGATGCCGACTACGTGGTCCTTGTGAAGGCGGACGTCATCTGCTAGAAGTAATGCACAAGTCCCGATATGACGCGAGGCGGCATCAGGGGAGGGAGCTGAATAGATGTGCAGCGAAGTACCTAGACGAAGGGCCGGACGAGGCGGGAATGTTAATGTCACAAATTTCCCTGTGTACTTCACGATAGGGATTATAGGACTGCGTTGGGTACCTTACCTACCCCTTAATTCGATCGAGTGTCTATGTACCTTATGGTGGGAAGGCGAATAGATAGATTATTCAGCGGAATTGACTTCTCTGCCAACCCTTTTGTACGTAGAATTATTCCAAGAGGTAGGTTAGTGTAATGTTAACTCTGTAACTTTAGGTTGGGCTCCTTTGTCTTATCGATAGGTAATAATTTTTACATGTGACAGTTACATCTTGTGGCAGTCGTTACCTTAGGTAAGCTTCTGTAGATCTGCACTGCACTAGACCCGCTCTTTTGAACCCTTGTTTTAATGCTACAGACGAACTTCTTGGTTGGCTCTTCTGCTTGATTCATCTTCATTGCGCATCACTCTTTTATGCCCCTTTGCGAAGTATTTCATATAGCCACTTTAGCTAAGTGATTTATCTCTTGCTAGCAATATTTATGGCTACAGCTACATCAGAGCTTGTTTTCTCGCCGCAGGCAAATCACAATTTCTCGCGCATACTTAGCGATCTTAAAAGGTCCAACCTCTCTATCACTAACCGTCTTCGCTCTATACGGGAGGATGCAGATTTCGTATCAGAGGTAGCAGCTGCATTCGCCCGCCCGCTGATTGCTAACGAGCGCTGCGGTAGCTGGTATATTACTCCCGATAATAAAGCCGGGTCTGCGTATTTTAAAAGCACGGATGGCCATACGGGTCAGTGGAGATTTAGTACGCGACGGCTTAACCTCAACTTATTGGGCATCATCGGTGCAAACGATGGCTGCGTCATCGTGGACTCGACGAGGAGAGGCAAACGAATGCCCGATGCTCTCAGTAAGACAGTGCCGATTTGGTGCTGTGTTTTGAATCATGTTTTGTTTCCGGAAACACCAATATTTCATGAGCTCTACACTCCTCCAAATACAGTATCGCAGTCTGAACATGCCCAGATGGAAGCCAGGATCCCCGAGCACGTGGCTTCACTTAAGGAACTCAGTATCAACGTGGATGCCTTACGCCAGGAACTAAAGAAGCCGCTGAGACCCATGTGGGTTACGCAGGAATCGCAGCTTCTCCCGACGGACCATGTGTTTGATGACTTCCATCCCGTCATTTGTTGCACTAGTTCCCGTAGAGTTCTTGGCGGGGAGATGAGCGAAGGAGGCTACATCCAGGGCGCTGGTGACGATACCGAGAACTGGGCCCTGGGATTAACCCCGCCAGTTTTTTGGCGCCATGCGGATATCCTATTGTCTACCCCGGAGGCAGATCTACCTGACCTGGTGCGCTCCTTGGTCTCAGACCAAGCTGTCGATATAAATGCGCCAGGTCCTAGGGAAATTGCGCCGTCTCTATTTGTCGGCTGCTTACCACTTGCTGGCCCACCAGCTTCTTCGTCAACCTGCACAATTGCTATCTACTCAAAGACTACAGACCCAAGCACCTGGGTCAAGAGCCCATCGCTTATGGAAGTTGGTATAGGTAAGCACAAAATTGCTAGTCGCAATCTTCGTCTAGCCCTCCCCAACATCAACGACTTCGTGCGTCAGTTCTTGGAACAAAAACCAGAGTCCAATCCTCCCTCAGAGGATCCAGGCGCGAACCGTTCGGAGCCAAGACGTATATTGATTGCTTGCGATACTGGTAAGGACCTATCAGTCGGGATAGCCCTTGCATTGTTATGCCAAAATTTTGATAACGAAGGCAACCTCAAACCCGACGTACAACCTTCTGGTCATACCAAGAGCGATATCAGGATCAGGCTCAGCCGTATCATGACAGCCTTCCCTGAAGCAAATCCAAGCAGAGCAACCTTACAGAGTGTCAATAGCTACCTCATGGGCTAAGAGCCTTGCTATTGTACCCTGTACTGTTTTCAATCTTAGCATTATAATCGATATTGAGACGCTTTCTTAACGATTCTTATGCTCGGCACTTGAAGCTCATTACTTCTGTTGGGCTTTCCTCCGCCAAATCCGAACCTGAAATTCCTCCCGGTCGTGACCGTGCTTGGCCTTACATAGGAGGCACTCAGCCGAATTCTTCTGGGAGTTGAGCGCTGATAGGTAGGTATATCTGTTATATCTATCGCGTATATTGTTTATTCAAGTAACTGCCCCGTACTTAGCGGAAAAGTTAGCAGAAAAGTTTACGGTTGTTCTCGTTACCACATTGGTCTTATTACCATATTAAAACTCTTAGTATGCCCTCGATAGAGTAAGTTTCTCTCGCCTTATATGTAGGTTTTTGTGAGTGGCCCTAAGTTGCGGTTGATAGCTTCTCGCTATTTCAAAACCAAAGAGATCGAGACTAGAAAGGGGTCTGCTTTAACTTTGTGCCTCTTCACCCTGTCTCTAAATAACGTACTCTAGTTCCTCTTTGCTGTTCATCCTCAACTAGAATAAGGAACCAGCGACTTATGAATATCGGTTGAGAGGAAACTGATCGTGCTCGGACTTCGTAGCCGCGGGGGATCATGCAGGAGAGGAAAGGTCATCGATGTTCTGATATCTAATCTGGTCGCCGAATCATATGCACATCAATAGTCTCCGAGAAAAGCGCTATGGATGAGGCCAAGTGCTAACTTTAGGTATAGCTCCTAGTGTCATCATGTTGGTCTGATGTCTTGCAGGCACTTCCGGGGTTGTGCGACTGAAGGATTATACGTAGAATTCTATCTCGCCTACCCTTAAAAGGTACCTAAGGTATATGGGGTGACGGGCATCGGCCCGTTCCTAGCAACTATGGTTCTGTGACATCTACTAGGCACTCAATCACTTGAGTTCAGACCAGCAGTTCTTGTTTCGGAATAAGGGGCCGAAATGTCTTCGATTCGGAATTGAAACGATTCCTAATGAACTTTTTTTTGGTGGTAAGGAATCTCACCCTCTGCAGCGAACCAAAGGCACCGCGTGGATCTCGGACCCGAATCGTCGTTATGTTTCGAAATCACAGTAAGCCCTAAGCAAAACACGTATAAACCTGCAAGTCATACAAGACTCGAGATCCCCCCCCATTACAACTTTGTTGAATCGCAGACGTCTCTTGGCTCATCCTATATCCCTGAACACAAGCTACAATGCCGTATGAGCCTGCTGTATCTGCTAAAATGGACAGGGCCGTCTCACCCTGCTTGTAACATATGTTATGTTACATATCTGTGGCTTTCAGGAGATTTGATATAATTAGATTCTCAGTTGTTGGCATATAATTACCTACCTGCTGTGGACGGTCAAACTTCTCCTGGTCGAGACTTCATATTCTTATGCTAATTACCTGTTAATGTTTTTTTTTTTCGACACACGGAACAGATGCCTCTCTCTGAGAAAGCTGTACCCCTAATCGGCGTCGTCACGCCTTTCTTAGCCCTTGCGTTTCTGGCTGTTGGCTTACGACTCCACGTTCGTGTGACTTTGTTAAGGAATCCGGGAGTTGACGATTGGCTATGCCTTGGTGCGGTAGTAAGTTCTCGATTACCCCCAACTGCCCTACTTAGCGGCGGCCGTGCTGAATATTTTTTTTTTATATAGTTATGCTCGTTTGGAACGTACTTGGCGAATATGGCTGGTAAGTACCTAGGTTCGATACTGGTGGCCTTGATGAACTATTAGTTGACAAGACTACGTCGTAGGGATAGTAGTAGGCTTCGGTAACCCTTTACCAAGCATGACTCCCGAAGAGCGAGATGTAGCGTTGAAGGCAAGTCTTCTAAACTAGTTTATTACTACATACTTATATTCCTAGAATTAAAGTCGGGGGAGATATGTATGTATGTATCATCTAACTAACAGCCATTCTCAGACACTCTGGATCTCGCCACCCCTCTGGGGCCTCTCATCCTCCCTAGTCAAAACGTCCATCGTGACATCCTACCTTCGCATCTGGTCGGGCAAGCGGTTCAAACTGCTCTGCTACGCCTTACTATGCGTAATCTCCATACTCGGCCTAGCGCTCTTCCTCGGCGGCGTATTCGCCTGCGTGCCCGTCTCCCTGTCCTGGGCGCCGCCGCCCGGCCCGGACTCGCGTGACCCCCGACGACACTGCATGGACCTCCCGCTCTTCATGTTCGCCACTTCGATCCTAAATACGGCCATCGACCTAGCCGTCCTCGCCATCCCCATGCCCCTGTTCCGCAAGCTACACATCCCGCCGAAGCAGCGCGCCGCGCTCACTGCCGTTTTCACCGTCGGCGTGGTCGTCTGCATCGCCTCTATCATGCGGCTCGTCACTCTGCAGCATGTGCGCCGCACAGAGGACCCGTCTGTTAGCGGTCTTCCGCTGGGAATCTGGTCCGGCGTCGAGCTCGACTTGGGTATTATCTGTGCGTGTCTGCCCACGCTGCGTCCGATGCTCGCCCGTGCGTTCCCGCGCCTGCTGGGCTCTACGGTCGATTCCGAGCTGAGCTGGCGGGGGACACGGCGGATTACTCGCGACGGGAATAGGGCGTATCGTATGCACGAGTTACATTCTAACGAGGAAGATGGCAAGTTGGGAAATAGCAATACGGAAATAATAATGATTGGGGGGACCTCGGCATTTCCGCGCACTCCAGCGCCATCGCATCTAGACAGGTATAGCAAGTCGTATATGAATTTCGACTAGGTAATAAATAATCTAATTGAATGCTTTCATAATCCAACCCGTTTATAACCATAATGATGCTTTACTTATTACCTGCTTCCTCTTGGGTATCATTACAATATTAATTATACAACATAACATAAAGTGCCCTTCCATATGCTATTGATCTGGAGCCGCGACGAAACCAACGTTCTAGGTTTCTGCTCTCCTATTGCATCTCCAAAATAGCCCTCTTCGTCATGTCATCCTGGACCCAGTTTACGACGGTCTGGCCGACGTCGCCAACAAGTTTCTCGTAGTGGTCGCCTCTGAAGAATAGACTCGTGTGCGCGGCGACTTGGTCCATGTCTTTTATGAAGATCTTGACCCACTTCGGGTCGACCTCGCCGTCTACCTTTGGAATGTTGCAAAATTTACGCTCTTTCGGTGGTTTTGGAGACTTGGCCGTACCCCGGGACTGTGCCGAGGGACTAGCTAGAGGCGACGCCATATCGGGATCTTCTGATTGCGCGACTGTGGAAGAAGTGTTTCTAAGAGGTCCGTCGTCCGAATTTGAGGAGCTCGACGCAGCAATGGCGGCTGCTTCTTTCTTGCGCCGTTTCTGTTCTTCCTTCACTTTTTTCTCCGTCTCTTGCGCTAACTTCTTCTTCCTTTTGTCGTAGATTTTCTGCCGTTCCCTGATAGCCTTTTCACGGTCCTTTACGAGCCTATCGTAGTCTTTCTGCACCCGCTTGGCTTCCTTCTCGGCTTGTTTCCGCACATCTTTATCTGTATACTGGCCAAAATCCGGCGGTTCGGGTCTCATAGGAAGTTCTGGTATTGTAGGAAGACCAATACTTAAGGATGTTACAGCATCGGTAAGATCAGTTGTTGAGATTGTGTCGTTATCTAAGGACTGTTGAGACAAGGAATTCTTATGGGGTTGCTGAGAAAGTGCTTCCGTATCACCGCTATCACCATGATTGACCGATATACCGTTTTCTGAGACCTTGCCCTTAGTATCTTTTAGAGGCTCCTCAAATGCGTCAGCTCCGGGTATCGGTTGAGGCTCTTCGGACATTGGTTCAGGATCAAGTAACTGCAATTCTGGGCTTTCGGAATTGCCATCGAAAGAATCCCGCAGTAAAGCATTGCTGTTGGTAGTATCCAGATCTTGCGGGCTTGGGGGATGATCGTGACTCTGAATTGAGATTTGCGGTGTCGAGGGAGTTGACCGTGCATTCGATATGGTCTCCGAGATTTCCGAGCTATTATTAGGGCCTGGGTCCTTGGGCTTCTTAGGATATCCGTGGCACACTGTATAGTATTGGATGAAGCGAACTTGTGGGGGTACGTGAGGGAATCCATGATCTTTTAGATCGTCTACATCTTCCAATCTACGAATATTCTCATACCGAGTCTTCAGGTTATTTAGATCCATGAGACAGCTTCCGAACTCCAGATGTGACACGAGGTGATGGCTGACGGCGTCTATCAGACCTTCCGAATTATGCTTCTCGACGAAGTGGACAACGTTTCTCCACCAGCCCCTATCCCGAAGAGGGACATCGTTGACAAACGATGGATTATAATTTGGATCGAACGTCATACCATACGGGATCCCTTGTGGCCTCGGGGACTGAGAAGCGCTGGATGGATCCGAGTATATCGAAGTGTTTGCTGAGGTGATATTAGATAAGGACAGGACCGATTCATCCTCTGGTATTGGCGCCTCGGGCAAGTTTGGTGTGTCCGATTTAGGCCGAAATAGACTGGCAATACCAGCTGTAACGACACTCGCATGCAACCCGAGGAAGGGCGCATCTAGATTAACTGTCCCTATGATGCGATGAAGAAAGTACCCCATTTGGTCTTGGTTTCTAGATGGCTAGTACAAGTTGTAAGCTAACAAGATAATATACCTTAAGTAGATAAACTAGGTAACTTACCATCAGAGCAATATCGGCGGCCAATAATCCTCCCATAGAATGACCGACAAGAATCACGTCGGTGGTGGGAGATTCATGCGGGGCCAACCATCTGCTGAAGTTATCGCGGGCTACATCAAGAGCCTTATAAGTTTTATATCTTGGGTAGATCTTGGAATGAACAGTATGGGTCTCGGATAAGGCGAGTTTAAGGTACTTGTGCACATGAGCGGGAAAGGATTGAAAAGAGGCATCGTTGCCCATAAAACCATGGATATAGATGACGAGTAGTTTCCGGCGTCCTGAATCCTCGTTTTCGAACGGAGAAGGAAGCAAAGACTGTGTGGAAGAGGATCGCGGGTCATCATATAAGGACACATTGTCCGGAAACATACGATCCATGGCGACGATGACGTGAGAGCAAGAAGTCAAATGTGAGAAGCCCTCTTAGAAATAATATATGCCCCTATTCAGACCAAGGAGGCTCAGAGGGCCGGTGACGTAAGCTGGGGTCTACCGAGGTGTGTTGGTGTTTGGCGGCATATTTAGCAGAACTGGATTGGATATGCCAGGTTCTAGATGATGAAGAGCGAGAATAGTACGAGGAACTTGTAGGGTAAAAAAGTACAAGCAAGACGAAATAGATATATGCGGATTAAACCTCATCAGAGGTAGTGGGATGTAGTTGTTGTAATTGTTATAATCGTAGGTAGTTATGATTGTAGTAGTGAAGTGGTAGAGTAGATGATAAGTGAAGCCGCAGTGATTTTGAAGTTCCAAGCTGCAGGTGAGTTCCAATGCGAAATGCGAAATACGAATACAACTGTACTTAACAGACCGCAGTGCGGGGCTTGCACTACCTTAGGTACATACATATAGTGTACCCCTGCCGTATCGACCCGCTCTGCCTATTCGCGCAGCACATACTTAATGTTAAGTACATTGTACTTCATATAAGTTTATACATTTGGAGGCCTCGACTATAAACGCCTAGGTAATTACGTATGTGTGTAGTACGAGAAGAGCACAGAAAACAAGTAGAAGCAACTAAGATGGGTAATATGGCATCTTGGATATTCTGATGCCAAGTCAAATCTTATTTAACTATCACCACCCGAGCCAAACGGCCGGTTCGGGGTCCCTACGGACAGGATGAATGGTTGCTTTCCATCAGGCTCGCCCTCAGAAGAGGAACCTATGACTTCATAACTAAATCCTCAAGTCGTATAAACTTGTAATCAAGCTTAAACTAGCAATCCCGCAATCCCCTGACTAGGTCCCCGTCTCAAAGAGGTATCAGCACCGCATCAATTTGGCGACGCTGCGCTCTCTCAAATGCAAATGGGTTATAAAAACATCGTGCCCTTTTCTGTGTACAAAACACACCTAGCTTCAACCTAAACCTGAAAATACTCACGAGTAAATCGGGCCCAGGGGTGAGAGATGGTTACAACTGATATGCTATTCGATCTTAACCGCATGTAGAACTAGGCACCCGGAGTAGAAACTCGCCAAGTGTACGCGTCCTGTTCACAACGTTGATCATCATTGCACCAATGCAGTTGAACCCCATAACTCTAGCCGAGGTGGTTTAATTTTGTCTCCAAACAGTATATACGACAAGCCAAACTAAGCCGCCTGCCATCCGAATTCATCGTATGAGCACATATGCCTATGTTGCCTACTGCCTGTTGCTTTATTTCCCCTCGTCCGAACGCCTTACGCCATGCTAAAATCATGGAAATGCAAATAACCGTAACGGTCTGCGTGAAATTTTGGGTCCAACCCAAGTCTCGAACCTGTTCAACGCTGCAGATGCACAAAACTGTCATATCTCGTCTTTAACTGGGTATCTCAAGGTCACGTCCCAATCTTGCCGCTGTAGTTTTGGCTACTGGCGCTTCTGAACGAAGACATTTCCCCAGGGTTCTGTCATCGGTCAGCAAAGAGACTTGCAGAAGACGGACGGTCTGCATGTACCTGCTTTCTCCTCTTGAGCTTCGACCGTTCATCTGCATCACCAGTTGAATATCCGCCTGTATCGTCATCGACATAGCCTTCACCGTATCCTTCAAAGCTGCTGTCTTGGTAGCTTCGCTTTTTTCCAATCCGACGAGCACGATCAATCTGCGGCGTCAACGGCTTGTTCGACTTCGGAGTGATACCAGGGGCTGAGGCAGCCGGAGTGCTGGGTGCCGTCTGTCTCGTGGCCGACTCGAGACCAGCTTTCTTTGGCAAAATACTAGGCGCTAAGTCACCGAGGACAGAGCTATCCCAGGCCGCCTTGGGTATGGAACCTTTGGCCATCGTTGCTGCTCGAGATAGATGCGCCTGGTGCGTTTGCGACAATCCTTTCTCAATCTCCTTCCCGCTTACTTCCCTACTGAACCATGCATCTTCGTCAAGCCCAGCCAATGCCAATAGGCCATCGGGGGCTTCGAGCTCTTTCTTCACCGCGTCAAAATGGCCGCTTAGTCCTAGAGTCTTTATTTGACCTTTATACGTCTTGCGAAGCGCATTCTTCTCTCCGTTGGGCTTTGTACGGGCGACCTCAGCAGCGATGCCGGTCAATCCGAACATCTCAAAGAAATCGTCCGATAGACATGGGTACGAGGTGGAGTAAGCTAAATACGAAAAATAGTGTCAACCAAGAAGTATCAAATCCCATTCAAGCGTAGCCTTTGATAATTACCATCAATCCAGGAAAGAAAAGATGGTAGAGTGCATAGCATGTATGAGACTAAAGGGAGCCTTACGAGTACTGCAAAGGAGGTACTTTTCACCAACATCCAGGTGCAGGTTCTCAATACCAACTCGGCGATTCTCGAGGTTGACTTTCTTGTGCTCATGATCTCCGGTATCGTCGAATGGATATTTTCGCTTGGCCGAATAGGCATCTGCCACCGCAGTATCGTGAGACATGTCGGTTGGCTGGGCAGATCCGTTCACGCTATGTGCCGGCTATGATGGTGGGAAAGTTAATGAATGTTCCATAATAACTTGAACGAAAGAAACGAAATGAGAAATTCTTTTCTTAAGTATTAGGTGCTCGAGATAATTATAAACTTTAAAAAAATTTACCGTCGGCAGAGCTGTGGTGATAGAGGTCATAGAGCTGTTCATGCTCGATACCTGGTCACCTGTGGTCGGGGAAAATTGAGAGGGACTCTGGGGCGTTTGAGGATTGAATAACATGGTCGCCATCGAGAAAGTAGGCGAGAACGATTGACAGTTACGTTGCGCGGCGCTATTCGAAGGTGGAGAAGTCGTGAGAAATCCCTAGAGAATGCCGGCAAAAATCGATGTTGGAATGCTGACAAGGTGAGAATGTGGAGAAGGAGCGTAACGAGAAGTCGGAAAGGCTGAAAAAACGTTGAATACGGTAGACCGATTAACTTGTTCTGATGCGCCCGATGAACGATGGACGATTGACGATAGGACGGTGTTGAGGAGTGGAATGATAAAAGTCGATCGATCTCACCGTGGCGAGTCGCGCGAAACCGCCGACCGGCTGTTGTGGTCGAAGATACCCGAGTCTACCAGCATTCACCGACTTAACCCTTCTACAACGTCGTATCGGTGAATTAAAAATGATGTTCCTAGCAATATCGAAGCAGCTCGAGTGCCGATGGGAGATATCGCGATGCCTCGTCGTGGTAGTTGTCGATTGCGGAAGACAAAGTTGACGGGTCTTTGGGTGAAAGGACGCAAGGTGAAGTTGTTGCAATGGTGACGAGCAAAACGGGCGGACGGGGGGAGAATGAAGTGCAGGTGGTGCCTTGCGACTGGGGCAACTCGCCTGTTCTGCTAAAAGTCTCCGCTTTTATCTAAATACACCCCTAACCGCCCTAAGCCTAAACTTACCCCTACCGACTCACCTACAGTATGTACATTAGGTTAGGTACCTAAGGTTACATAATTCCTACCTAAACACCGGGTCATGTTTGTACTACACACCACCAGTGACCAATGTCTTTAAATACGTACATGTAAGGTACCTTATTCATAGGTACCTAATAAATACATCAACTTATATTGATATTGTTGCACGATAAAATTGTTTACTGCCCTGCATATACGCATTACCTTACCTTGCCTTGCCTAGATAATATAACTAAGATAAATAGAAACCCGTCGGCCGTTAGATGAGGCTCTTAGCTCATTTGCTATTAACGGAACTTAAGTTAGAAACATCTTATATTTACCGGCTGTTGGGTGGGTACATACAAAGGTATGGAGTTCATTATGTGCCCTATCAAATTTTAATGTGTCTTACACACCAATGCCTCAGGTGGGCTTATATTTTCCCTTGTCAATCATCCGCGGGTGCTTCCCGATAATAAGATGCCCCTGGAAGTAGATCTTAAAGGAGATATCAAACAACGGGGGCTTAATCACCCTAGACACTCCACCTGATAGAGTCCGAACGGTATTCTCAATATCAATCTATAGAAACCCGACATAGGAAGCATGGGCGGATCCGGAAGTTCATTACGCCAACCCCAGTCAAGGCAGTCAAGGCAGTTAACATAAGCTTAACTTAGGAAATTCTTCAATCTTACAAACCCAAACGGGTATTGGTCTCCCTAGCACGTGAGAGGTATTGGGTCGAGCCAGTTGGTAACGGTCACAAAGGCCACAGGGATGGGGAATGTTTGTAATTGATTGTAATTGATACAATACATAGGTAGACAAAACAGAAGCTTTAAGCAAAAAATAAGGTATGCTATATGATAAAGGCAGATGACAACACTCTTTTTAATATTATGATATTAGGACAAAGTTCCGGTTTATTACAAATTAACCCATTCTTATCAGTCAACTAACAGTAGGACATAATAAATTACTACATAATTGCCAATGCCAATTAATAAGATCTGAAAGTTTTGGTCTTCATATTGGATTTACAGATCTACATATTCCGTATTCCGTACATATATGCATGTTAGGTACATGTACCTAGGTATCTAACGTACCGAGTTCGGGAGTACAGTACATACCTGCCCGTACATCTCCTCCCCTTGTCCCCGCTTATTCGGGTCTATTCTTGTACTGTAGTCAAGACCTACCCGTCAAGGTGTGATTACCTCATTGGTGGGGATCCATTTAAGGGACGAGTCAGGCGCCGAGGATTCGCGGTTACGATACAAGACTTTAAGATAGCACAATCCGAATCCGACAGTCTCCCAGTCTCCGTCAGTCACATTCAATCCCACCCAGTCCAGTTCTCAAATACCATTCAACAACTCTTTACTACCTAACCATATCGGGCAGAACAGTTCCAAATTCAATAGCACTTCTCACGATTTTTACGGCTCTTCCGTTGTGTTTCTAGTCACTAGTCACTTCGTTCATCCGGCACGAGGCATCGCATAATCCAGCGTTGTTCTACGTTCCCAAGTCTCTCTTTTAACTTGCATTTTTACCTTTTATTGGAAGTCATCAGCCTGTTGGCGTTTTGATTGATAAGACTTCTCCGACTTCTACTCCGGGGCACGCGAGTTATATCCTCCTGTCGCACCGGACTCGCGATACCCTCCTTATCTATACCACAACCTCAAATCTACACTTCGCCATGTCGTCGTCAAGACTCGCTGGCGGTGCTAAGCACCGGCTGATGTCCGAGATGCAAGAGCTCTCGAAAGAGAAATGGGTGAACATCGATGTAAGTGCTGTAACCCCCTTCCCCTTCCCCATCCCCTAACCATATCGCTGACTCTGTATACTTGTAGTTGGTGAATGCCAATATCCTACGTTGGCGCCTTGGTCTTATTGTTGTTAATCCCGATAGCGCATTTAACGGGGGCTACTTTAAGGTAAGTAACAAATTAGAGTATCATTCTCGACTAAGATCAGCGCTAACATAATAATGTTCAATAGGCCGAGATGACCTTCACTGAAGAGTATCCCTACCAGCCGCCGACATTTAGATTCCTAATCCCCATCTATCATCCCAACATCTACCCCGACGGCAAACTGTGTATCTCCATTCTACACACTCCCGGCGAAGACATCATGTCTGGGGAGCAGGCTAGCGAGCGATGGTCTCCTTTACAAGGTGTTGAGTCTGTGCTCCGGTCCGTTCTCCTACTTTTAGACGATCCCGAAATCAACTCCCCGGCAAATGTAGACGCCAGCGTAACGTACCGGGACGATCGCGCCACCTACAACAAGAAAGCCAGGGAAATTGTCGAGAAGTCCAAGAGCGATATTCCGAGCGACTTCGTGATGCCAACCAGCCTCGAACCTCCGCCGCCACCGAAGCCGGTAGACGACGATGCTGCATTTTGGGACGAAAGTGACGAAGAACTTGATTTCGGAGGTAGTGACACAGGCGATGACGCGGAATTAGCAGAGTTCGATGAAGACGGCGAGGATGACGGCGCTAGCGACGACGACGATAACTGACATCAGCCCGTTCTACGCAATATTTGACATTCACTACTTGACCTCCGAGAATGGGTCGGCAAAGGATTTCCTGACTCAGTATACAATTGCATAGCGGGGGTAAGGCGTTTACGGATCTCTTGCACCTTTGGCGCGCATCCCGGTCCGTCTTTTCGTCGTATTGGATTATCATTGATCGACTTTTCGCATCTTCTTTCAGATAGAGGAGGCTCCATGATGAAACATGGGCGCCGAAGACCTTTCTCAGCTACTACTAACTTGTAGCAAAATCTTTGAGAACCCTCCACCATGTTTATAGATGAAGGACGATTGTCACTTGGGTATAAACGCAACCATACTAATTACGCGTTACCCTTTCGTCCGGCTTAAGAATGTCATACCTACCTAAGTTATTAAAACGGTTATGCCTACCTGAGGCGCTTAATACCGTGCATATAGCAATTCTCCTACACCCACTTCTTACATACCATAGAATAAATGTCCTTGTACATATATCCCTAGTTATAAGTTATAAGTCTTTCCCATCACATGTGAAATGAAAATATCATATATAACATAACTACCCAAGGTACCTATCATGTTACACCGAACTGGCTCTGCCGCCGATTCCTGGTCCATACTCCATACTTCTTATCGCCAAGGTAGTAGGCCTCCTTCCCTGAGGCTTGGCATCTGTTTCGGTATATAGGTACGACGGGAACAGATGTCACGGGTTCCTGATATTCGACTAGCAGATCCGGCACGCTGGCACGTTATCCGGCAGTAGTAACATTAGGTGCCTAAGGTAGGTAGGTACTTAATATGACCTATGCATATAAGGCAAAGGGGTAAAAATTTTCAACGATACTTCATGATGATATATTCTAGAGAACAGGTGGCGTAAGTTTAGTAAAGTACCCCGTTCTTTTTCTTGAGGCTTACATCTTAAATAAGCCGGCGACTCGTATGTAAGCCCGTATATGCCGGTGAAAGCCATTTAACAGCGGGCTGACACTTGCCGAGGCTCGATTTAGCAGTTAACATAGTTGTCCATTATTACTAAGATATGCCCGAGTTTACGAGGGATATTGTCAGACGATCTTTTTGCCTGGCCATTTTGCGAAATAGGAAGTTCGTCCGTGCGCAGCTCTGGGGCGTTTTTATTGGGTGCATCCTCCCAAAACAACGGGTCTTACCAGATTCCCCACTTTCGAGAAAAAAGTCAAAATACGTATTTTTTTGTACAAAAGCGTGGGTTCGAATCCCACCCGTGTTTTTTTTTTTTGGGGGGCGCCCCCCCCCCCCCCCCCCCAAAAAAAAAAAAAAAAAAAAAAAAAAAATAAAAAATTATTATT